>NC_086180.1:21803656-22104446 GCF_023053635.1 Elgaria multicarinata webbii | reverse complement strand
CATCAGCTGGCCCAGTTTTTGCAAATCGAGTCAGGCCAGTTCAAAGGTAAGCAAGCCAAAGTCGGGGTGGGTGGGTCAAGCTGCTGAAATCTCAGTGAACTCCACCCATCCCTAAACTATCCATAAATACCTTGAGGGATGGCACAAGCTCCTCCCCATTTAGGCCTTAGCTAGACCTAAGGTTTATCTGGGGTCATCCCTGTTCAATGTAAATGACACACAGGATATCCCAGGAGCAGGCAGGGACGACCCTGGGATAAACCTTAGGTCTAGCTAAGGCCTTAATTAATTCTTAACTACCATGAGTGCATCAACTCTAAGCAAGAGACACTTGCTTGGAAGGTTTAATCCTTCCCTCCTGGTGCACTGTGCTTCTGATCTGAACTGTGGCTGCATGCACTTACTCTAGAGTAAAAACAAAGTGGGGGTTGGGTACCTGCGACATAATTAACCTAATGTGTACTTCAACTCTGATTCTAAGGCACTATAGTGCTCATCCATTTTGCAGCAGAACAGTATGATGTCCTGTGATATGAAATTATCCCTTTAACATGAAGGATGACCCTAAAAATATGGAGCATCTGGCTAACCTATCTGAAGTATAAAAGCTGCAAATCACTGGCTATTGCTAGCCAGATTGCCTAATACCAGTAAGACATGTTTCTCCTAGGAAATGTAGATTTATGATTTGGGCTTTTCTCCCCCTTTCTTTTTTAATCTTGATGCATCCTGGCTAGTCCATGATAGATGAGCAAAGCTTTGATGGCATCCAGAGTGCAGAAAGTAGTGGGCAGGAATCAGGATATATGGGAGGAAAATGAGGGTGCTAATGGGAATGAGTGTCATTTCTCTCTTGTTTCTGGGTTTGCAAAATGTTGCTAAAATGTTTTTCCCCCCTTTTGGAGGGTGTGTGTGTGAATCAGTATATCATCTAATTAGTACAGCCATAGCTTTAAAACAACACAGACAGAGGTTGTTACAGAGGAGGTTGGAATGACTCTTTCTTAGCAGTTTTACATAACATCTTCCCGTAATCCTCTGCTCTCTATATCTGTAGGAACAGCTGGATATATTACAGTGTGATTTTGTTGAAGTACTGAGCTATGGTCTAGCTCAAAGCCTCCTTAGAAATCCTTATTTACGTGTTTTTGAAGGATCTTGACAGCAGAACATCTTTGGTTTTGTCCAGCTATTAACCATCACAAATGCATATATTCAATTTCATTAAACATTTTTAAAAATACACAATAAGAATATAGGAAGAGCCATGCGGAATCAGACCAAAGGCCTATCTAGTCCAGCACTCTGTTTGCCCAGTAACCAAGCAGTTGTGCAATAACTAAGAAAGTGCAGATTTTGTAAAATTTGTTCCTCTACATTTCATGGATTGTAAGATGCCTTTTGCTCCATTCTTTGCTCATTGGTGGAATCAGATTTTTCCAGTTTCCCTAAAATGTGCAAATCCCACCAAAATGTACACTTTCATGCTTTAGCCTAAGGGGGAAATGTGCATTTTCAGCAGGTATTTTTTAATTTTATAGATTTTTCTACAGTTAAATTTGTATAAAATCCCAGGGGAGGGGGAAACAGACCACAAGTCTGTGGAATCCACGTGAATCAGAAAATGCTGGTCCACTGCAGAATCTATGGGTTGGATTCATAAAAATCTGAATCCATTTCATTCCATTGTAGATTTCTCTAATGTCCCAATCAATAACTCTTCCGCTCATGTTCCCCAGCATACAGTGATCATGAGTAATCTTTAAATTTTAATTATTCAGATCAGAGGGTTTCAAGCTTTCTATTTTCAAGGAACGCGTTCCACATCAACCTGTCAGCTAAAACCCTCTTTAGCAATTGCCCTCTACATCAGTTTGTCTCGTCATTGGACCCCCAATGTCAAAAAATGCGTTCATCTTCACTCCCCTGACCTCTGAACACTCAGCAGGTCTGAAAGGACAGCCTATGTATAGATGTGTCAGCTCCCCTTCATGATCAGGAGCCATGTTTTTTTAGGTCTTTATAGGATGTACTGAAGTCAGGGGGTAGAGTCATTGGATGTGGTGACCTGGTTTGCTCACCCATACTTTATTTTAGATCAGCCACTCTATATGCCAGGACGACACCTCCTACCATGATTTTGGTAGCCCGCAGGTGCTCACATCCTCTGAGACACCCTCTTGTTGCTGATGCTGCTCCCTGATAAAGTGTCAAGGAGTAGCATTGTCGAGGAGGGGAGGTAAGCAGCTGTCAGTGGACGTGCCCAGCTCTGGCCAATCCTGCTGGGATTGCCTTGGCCTGCGCTTCTCACCCACCAAGTACTCCATCAGGAGCCTGTACTGAAGGGCTGGGCCTGGGGCCGGGCACTTCCCCCCTTTGCTGGGTGTGTTTCTGGGCATGTGCAGAGTGCCTCCCCTTCCTCCCTCCCTCTTAAGGGTGAAGGCTGCATACTTGCTTCCCCCAGATTCTGAGAAAACAGCGATATCAGGATGGAGTGCCTTTGAGCATGTTCAGCCCCTCAAAGTCATGCTGTTGTATCAAGTTATGATTTTAAAACCACACAGATGGTGGGAGGAGGCACCACAAATGGACACAGACCATTTATGGGGGTTGTTTCCTTTTATGTGGAATTGGGTTGACTGCTCGAGACCAGCCTTAGGAGTCAGGGTTGTGAAAGACCTGCCTATGCATTCACAATGGCTGCCCAAGGCCAGTAAAACTGGCCTCCCACCCAAGGCATGCTGGGAGTTGTAGGCATAAGCCTTGGTTTTTATTAAATTCTTTAAAATACTTAAAAACCCCAAATTATGTTTTTTTTAGATTTTTCTGGTACATTGTACAGCCAGACCTATCAGCATGCCAAAATTTAAGGTTCTAACTCATCGAGAAGTAGGTAAACATTTCCGGTCATACATCACTCACACACACACACACACACACACACACACACGAGACACATCTTGGAACACTTTCACTTCACACTTTTAAATTATTAACTGGAATGCTGGAAAGGACAGAAGTTTTGTTCAGCTTCACCGGGGTCGTGGGCAAGCCCATTCCCTCTGACATTCACACATGCTGGCAATCTGACATGAGACACTCACATCAGTGAGACTTCTTTTTATTGAGGAAATCTCACGGTAATAGGCTTAATGGTTACACACTCCAAGATCACACTTAAAGCTGACTGTTGGTCAGAGTGCTTTAGGCCCCATGCTTTCTGCTTAGCACTGCTGAGTCTTGGGGACAGAGAGAGAGAGAGAGAGAGAGAGAGAGAGAGAGATCACGCACCAGTCAATCCTGGCCTGCTGTACGCTGAGGACCCAGTAGACATGATCACTGGGAAGGGAAATATTTCAGCTACAAGAACTCCACTGCAGTAACTTTAGCTCCAGGGAAGCTCTTTGCCACCTGAGTCAGGCAGGGAAGAAGTCTAACAGTCCCACCCAGCCTGCCTTATGCTGAGCAGACCAGGGAAACACAACCTCAGGCAGTGGGAACTCCCTGCAAGTAACACTAGCTCTGGGGGGTTGGGTGGGTGTCCCTGCCACCCGAGTCAGACCACACACACACACGATCCATCAAATGCAAATTCAAGTCTATGAAAAGCCTCATGGTACTTTTCATGGCATAGTCCTTTGAAATCCAAAGTCCAAATAGCAAAGCGTCCATGTGCAGAGTGCTCTCAAAGTCAAAAGTGGAAATGGAATCCAAGCAGGAGGGATTTCAGGCCTTGTGGGGAGAGGGAGAGAGAGAGAGAGAGAGAGAGAGAGAGAGAGAGGAAACCTAGCAAAACTCTTCAGTTTTGCTCCAGTATTTAAAGGCTTGTTCAAAGCCACTTGACAGACAGATCCTCTGACCTGTAAACCATACCCACATGCCAACAGGGTGGGACTGCACAACTCACTAAGGTGATGCTACAATCTGAGTGATACTCCCAAACTGTAGCCCCCACCTTTCCACCATACCCAGGTTCCCAGGGAAAGCCTTTCCACCTGGAGGCCACAACAGGGAGTGAGAGCTACTCTAGTGTGAAACTCCAGCAGAGATAAGCTTGCAGAAACGTTGACATTCTCAAATTAATTCCTAATAAATCTACCAGTCTTTAACTAGGCCTCCGGCCTAGTTAAGACCTACACCTGACAACAGGGGCAGGGAACATGTAGCCCTCCAGATGTTGTTGGAATACAACTTCCATTACAATCCATAAGCTTGCCAAAACAACTTAAAATTTGTATTCATTTAAATGGCAGGTAACATACACTAAGCTTTATAAACCAATACCACCACCACAACAGATAATCCTTATATGTGGGGTGGGTGGGTGGAGGAAGGTAAGCCATCCATTTAAAGGATAAGATGAAAGAGTAGAACACTCTCCTCAGCCTCCAGAATAACCGAATCAGTAATATACACACACACACACACACACACACACACACACACACATATATGGAGAAAAATCACTGCAGTAATGACACTGAGGTTTCCCACAAAAACAAGTTAGCAATTTCTCCCAGAAATTAAATTATAGCTGTGCTATAAATCTCTCTTCTAAGAGAATGGAAACATGTTGCTTGGGACATTATATTCTCTCATCAGATCTGGATTAGCATTTATATGCCACTGAATTTATATTGAAGTAGGCATCCTTTCTTTTACAAACATATACTCTGCCCTTCCAATGCATTTTCATCACTCAGGGCATCTTACAACAATTTAAAATGAAACTATCCCATAAAAATAAAGCAGGAAAACGGAAATTGATTAATCAGATAAAAATATTATTGAATGAGAATTTATAGCACACACACAAAAAATCTGCCTAGCAAGACAGATGTTTGCCAGGAAAAGGAAAGTTTCAACTTGTTTTCCAAATATAGTATCTCTTTTGTATCTGGTCACGCTAGGCAGGGCTCCTGCAGCTTTAACTGTTGTGATGAAGTGGAATTTCACCAGGTACTTCAGCAAACAGATGACAGCTGCTGAAATTCCCTTTTCAATACAACTGTTAAAGATACAGAAGCCCTGTTCTCCTTTTCATATGGTCGCCCTAATCATAATGAGTAAACCAAATGAACAAACCACTCATTAGTTTAAGTATTTATGCAAAATGATAATTACTTAAAACGATAAACTTTCTCTTAAATTACTTCCAAATGAAGTCCAAACTTACGCTGCACTAAAAGGTTTGCCCAGCAATCCAATGGAAGGGCTGTGCGTGTGTATCACTCTGAGCAAAACTTATGGATCTCTGGTTTCAACTATGATTTCAACTACCACCTGGCCTCTTTCTGTCTTTATTCTATTGCATATGGTATTTGAGAAGAATAACATTACTGAAATGAGTAATGTTCTACATCTCTGCTAATACAGAACAACAAAGCTTCTCAAGCTGAGAGGGAAAATAATGCCTTGGAATCTCATTATATGGCATGGCATATTACAGCAGCCACAGTCGTGGCTGCTGTATGTTAAGGCCCGTCAGTAATCTGAGCATTCTACCATTATAATTTTTTAGCGGGGGGGGAAGGGGAATTTAGGGTCCTAAAATGAAAAATATTTCAGGAATCTTTCTGAAACGCGGGTACTGCCAGAAAGAAATGCTGGCTTTACATTCCCTGCGCGTTTCAGGGAGATTCCTGAAATATTGAGGTCTGGGTGGGAGTTTAAAGGAGAAAAAGGGAGAGAAACTCTGTCCGTCACAATCTGCTTTGTTTTGCTCGGGGGGTGGCGACTTTTTTTTTGCGCAGCTGTAGCGCAAAAGGGGAAGCCTCCCGGAGCAATCTATAACGAGGATTAAATTCCCCTATCCATCCGATTGATGGAATGGCCTTTCTTTTTTTAAAAGACCGTTCCATCAATTTTTAATTAATTTTTTAAAATCCCATGTTTCTCAATGGGGAATCTGATAAGCTCACGCATGCGCGTGAGCTTCAGAATCCCCAGAGAGAGACGGAGAGCAGGGAGAGCGCGGCCGGCGCTCATCCCCGACCGGTCAGGTAAGTGGGGTGAGGGGAGCTTGCCTGGAGCCGCTGCTGCATTCGTGCAGCAGCGGGCCCAGGCGTAGCGGGAGGGGGGAAATCGGGGGGGGGGGAAGTCGCCCCCCACCCCCCGGTTTCACCTTGTCCGTCGGCTGCAGGCCCGGGTCTGCAGCCGACTTGGGCGGAGGGGGGCCCGCGTCGGTGGGTTGGGGGTGCAGGGGGACCTTCTCTAGGCTCGCCGCCGCTCGAACTGCGGCAGCGGCGAGGGCAGAGAAGGACCGCGCCGCTGGTGTGTGTGTGTGTGTGTGCGTGAGTGTGTGATTGATTACCTGGTCTCCGCTGCTGCCAACTGCGGCAGCGGCCGGAGGCTAGGCAATCAATCAATCACACACACACAGACACACACACACTCACCAGCGGCGCTTCCCGGCCAGGGTAGCCGCCGCCGCCGCCGCCCCCCCCCCCCACGCGCGCACGCCGGAGGAGAGCAGGGACTTACCTTGCTTTCTTCCTCGTGGCTGGTCTGGCCGGAAATGTACTTCCCTGCCGGAAGTGACGTCACTTCCTTTTCCGGCAGGGAAGTACATTTCCAGCCAGACCCAGCCACGAGGAAGAAAGCAAGGTAAGTCCCTGCTCTCCTCCGGCGTGCGCGCGTGGGGGGGGGGGGCGGCGGCGGCCCCTCCTCTCTCCCGGCGCGGCGTGGGGGTGGGGGGCGGGGGGGGGCGGTGGAGGGGGTGGGGCGGCGGCGGGGGTGGGGGGTGGGGCGGCGGCGGCGGCAGATGAGGGTAGGCCGGGCCGCCCTGCGCCGGAGGGGTTTGGGGCCTTCTCTAGCCCCGCCGCCACTGCCTCCGCGGCGGCGGCGGCTGGGTCAGAGAAGGCCCCAAACCGCTCCGGCGCATGGCGGCCCGGCCTACCCTCAGTGGGGAGTGTGGGGGGGGGGGCGGCGGCGGCGGCTGTAGATGAGGGTAGGCCGGGCCGCATTGCGCCGGAGGGGTTTGGGGCCTTCTCAAGCCCCGCCGCCACTGCCTCCGCGGCGGCGGCGGCTGGGTCAGAGAAGGCCCCAAACCCCTCCGGCGCATGGCGGCCCGGCCTACCCTCAGTGGGGGGTGTGTGGGGGGGGCAGCGGCGGCGGCTGTAGATGAGGGTAGGCCGGGCCGCATTGCGCCGGAGGGGTTTGGGGCCTTCTCTAGCCCCGCCGCCACTGCCTCCGCGGCGGCGGCGGCTGGGTCAGAGAAGGCCCCAAACCGCTCCGGCGCATGGCGGCCCGGCCTACCCTCAGTGGGGAGTGTGGGGGGGGGGGGGGCGGCGGCGGCGGCTGTAGATGAGGGTAGGCCGGGCCGCATTGCGCCGGAGGGGTTTGGGGCCTTCTCAAGCCCCGCCGCCACTGCCTCCGCGGCGGCGGCGGCTGGGTCAGAGAAGGCCCCAAACCCCTCCGGCGCATGGCGGCCTGGCCTACCCTCAGTGGGGGGGGTGTGGGGGGGGGGCGGCGGCAGATGAGGGTAGGCCGGGCCGCCCTGCGCAGGAGGGGTTTGGGGCCTTCTCAAGCCCCGCCACCACTGCCTGCGCCTTAGATCCAGCGGGGGCGGTGGCGGCGGGGCGAGAGTAGGCCACGCCGGTGCGATGGGGAGGGGAATGGAGGGGGCCCTAGCCGTGGGGGGGGAGAGAGGAGGGACTCACCTTCTTCCTCCTTCTAGGTCTGTCGGGAAATGGAGTTCTCTGACGTAAACAGAAGTGTCGCAAAGGCCTATTGCGTCACCTCTGTTTACGGCAGGGAATTCCATTTCCCGACAGACCTGGAAGGAGGAAGATGGTGAGTGCTGGTGTGCGGCGCGGGTGGGGTGGGGTAGCTTCGCTTCCTGGCCCCGCCACCGCTGGTGTAGATCCTGCGGCGCCGGCGGTGGGGCCAGGGTGGCCCCCCCAGGGTGGGGGGGTTCCCTGTATCTTTAATAGTTGCATAGAAAAGGGAATTTCAGCAGGTGTCATTTGTATGCATGTAGCACCTGCTGAAGTTCCCTCTTCATCACAACAGTTAAAGCTGCAGGAGCCTTGCCTCTTTTGTATCTGGTGAAGACGGCAGGGTTCCTGCAGCTTTAACTGTTGTGACAAAGAGGGAATTTCACCAGGTTCTCCATATATACAAATGACACCTGCTGAAATTCCCTTTTCTAGGCAACTGTTAAAAATGCAGGAGCCCTGTTTTCCTTTCCATGTGGCTAGGGAGGCCATATGCAAAAGAGTACAGGGCTCCTGTATTTTTAATAGTTGCATAGAAAAGGGAATTTCAGCAGGTGTCATTTGTATATATGGAGAACCTGGTGAAATTCCCTCTTCGTCACAACAGTTAAAGCTGCAGGAGCCTTGCTTCTTTTGTATCTGGTGAAGACGGCAGGGTTCCTGCAGCTTTAACTGTTGTGACAAAGAGGGAATTTCACCAGGTTCTCCATATATACAAATGACACCTCCTGAAATCCCCTTTTCTAGGCAACTGTTAAAAATGCAGGAGCCCTGTTTTCCTTTTCATGTGGCTAGGGAGGCCATATGCAAAAGAGTACAGGGCTCCTGTATCTTTAATAGTTGCATAGAAAAGGGAATTTCAGCAGGTGTCATTTGTATGCATGTAGCACCTGCTGAAGTTCCCTCTTCATCACAACAGTTAAAGCTGCAGGAGCCTTGCCTCTTTTGTATCTGGTGAAGACGGCAGGGTTCCTGCAGCTTTAACTGTTGTGACAAAGAGGGAATTTCACCAGGTTCTCCATATATACAAATGACACCTGCTGAAATTCCCTTTTCTAGGCAACTGTTAAAAATGCAGGAGCCCTGTTTTCCTTTCCATGTGGCTAGGGAGGCCATATGCAAAAGAGTACAGGGCTCCTGTATTTTTAATAGTTGCATAGAAAAGGGAATTTCAGCAGGTGTCATTTGTATATATGGAGAACCTGGTGAAATTCCCTCTTCGTCACAACAGTTAAAGCTGCAGGAGCCTTGCCTCTTTTGTATCTGGTGAAGACGGCAGGGTTCCTGCAGCTTTAACTGTTGTGACAAAGAGGGAATTTCACCAGGTTCTCCATATATACAAATGACACCTCCTGAAATCCCCTTTTCTAGGCAACTGTTAAAAATGCAGGAGCCCTGTTTTCCTTTTCATGTGGCTAGGGAGGCCATATGCAAAAGAGTACAGGGCTCCTGTATCTTTAATAGTTGCATAGAAAAGGGAATTTCAGCAGGTGTCATTTGTATGCATGTAGCACCTGCTGAAGTTCCCTCTTCATCACAACAGTTAAAGCTGCAGGAGCCTTGCCTCTTTTGTATCTGGTGAAGACGGCAGGGTTCCTGCAGCTTTAACTGTTGTGACAAAGAGGGAATTTCACCAGGTTCTCCATATATACAAATGACACCTGCTGAAATTCCCTTTTCTAGGCAACTGTTAAAAATGCAGGAGCCCTGTTTTCCTTTCCATGTGGCTAGGGAGGCCATATGCAAAAGAGTACAGGGCTCCTGTATTTTTAATAGTTGCATAGAAAAGGGAATTTCAGCAGGTGTCATTTGTATATATGGAGAACCTGGTGAAATTCCCTCTTCGTCACAACAGTTAAAGCTGCAGGAGCCTTGCCTCTTTTGTATCTGGTGAAGACGGCAGGGTTCCTGCAGCTTTAACTGTTGTGACAAAGAGGGAATTTCACCAGGTTCTCCATATATACAAATGACACCTCCTGAAATCCCCTTTTCTAGGCAACTGTTAAAAATGCAGGAGCCCTGTTTTCCTTTTCATGTGGCTAGGGAGGCCATATGCAAAAGAGTACAGGGCTCCTGTATCTTTAATAGTTGCATAGAAAAGGGAATTTCAGCAGGTGTCATTTGTATATATGGAGAACCTGGTGAAATTCCCTCTTCGTCACAACAGTTAAAGCTGCAGGAGCCTTGCCTCTTTTGTATCTGGTGAAGACGGCAGGGTTCCTGCAGCTTTAACTGTTGTGACAAAGAGGGAATTTCACCAGGTTCTCCATATATACAAATGACACCTGCTGAAATTCCCTTTTCTAGGCAACTGTTAAAAATGCAGGAGCCCTGTTTTCCTTTTCATGTGGCTAGGGAGGCCATATGCAAAAGAGTACAGGGCTCCTGTATTTTTAATAGTTGCATAGAAAAGGGAATTTCAGCAGGTGTCACTTGTATGTATGCAGCACCTGGTGAAATTCTCTCTTCATCACAGCAATTAAAGTCACAGGAGCCTTGCCTCTTTTGTATCTGTTCAAGATGGCAGGGTTCCTGCAGCTTTAACTGTTGTGACGAAGAGGGAATTTCACCAGGTTCTCCATATATACAAATGGCACCTCCTGAAATCCCCTTTTCTAGGCAACTGTTAAAAATGCAGAAGCCCTGTTTTCCTTTTCATGTGGTTAGGGAGACCATATGCAAAAGAGTACAGGGCTCCTGTATCTTTAACAGTTGCATAGAAAAGGGAATTTCAGCAGAGGGGAACCTGGTGAAGTTCCCTCTTCATCACAACAGTTAAAGCTGCAGGAGCCTTGCCTCTTTTGTATCTGATGAAGACGGCAGGGTTCCTGCAGCTTTAACTGTTGTGACGAAGAGGGAATTTCACCAGGTTCTCCATATATACAAATGACACCTGCTGAAATTCCCTTTTCTATGCAACTGTTAAAGATACAGGAGCCCTGTTTTCCTTTTCATGTGGCTAGGGAGGCCATATGCAAAAGAGTACAGGGCTCCTGTATCTTTAACAGTTGCATAGAAAAGGGAATTTCAGCAGAGGGGAACCTGGTGAAGTTCCCTCTTCATCACACCAGTTAAAGGTGCAGGAGAAAAATATATTTTTTACTTAATTAACATTAAAGAATGCACAATGGTTGTGCATTCTTTAATGTTAATTAAGTAAAAAATATAATTTTTTTACAGTTATATTTATAAATATAAATTTCAGCAGATATCATTTGTATATATGGAGAACCTGGTGAAATTTCCTCTTCATCACAACAGTGAAAGCTGCAGGAGCCTTGCCCTCTTTTAAATGGAGTCACTCTAGTACAGCTCCTGCAGATTTCACTGATGTGATGAAGAGGGAATTTCACCAGGTGCTGTATGAATACAAGTGACACCTGCTGAAATTCCCTTTTCTATGCAACTGTAAAAGAGGCAGGAGCCCTGTACTCCTTTGCATATGGTCACAAGGTGGGGCTGGTGACTCCGACGTCAGTGGGTCTATGAATCCGTGGGTATATGCATAGAATTGTAGGATTTTATGTCTAACCTTGCATAGGATTGTAGGATTTATGTACCCATGGATTCACTGACATCGGAGTCACCAGCCCCCTGCCCGTGACCATATGAAAAGGAGCACAGGGCTCCTGTATCTTTAACAGTTGCATAGAAAAGGGAATTTCAGCAGGTGTCATTTGTATATATGGAGAACCTGGTGAAATCCCCTCTTCATCACAACAGTGCAAGCTGCAGAAGCCCTGACCTCTTTTGTATCTGATTACTCTAGTATAGCTCTTGCAGCGTGCACTGTTCTGATGAAAAGGGAATTTCACCAGGTGTCATTTGTATATATGGAGAACCTGGTGAAATCTCCTTTTCATCACAATAGTGAAAGCTGCAGGAACTATACTAGAGTAACCGCATTTAAAAGAGGGAAGGGCTCGTTATCCTTTATAAAAAGCCATGAAATTCAATGAACAAAAAACCTACGGTTTATAAAACAACGTTAAGGCCCTACACTTTTCCACCAAGCACCAAAAAGCGGGGAAATTGGGAGTTAAGGCTCGCCAGCCTTAACGCCACATCCTCCCTAAGGAGGCAGAAAGTACCAGTGAAATTCTCATTCTGCCAAAGCAGATAAACCATGAGGACAGGATGGAGAATAGGATATGCAGAGGTGACTGTGGGGTTGTGGAAAACTGATGACGAACAACTTAGAGCCACCTACTTCTTTTTTTGTTTAGAGCAGCCCTTCCCCAACCTGGTGCCCTCCAAAGGTGTTGGACTGTGACGACGGAGCAGGTAAGAAACCCCACCCCCTCCTGCCTGGCTCTGCTGCCAGGTAAGCCCCAACCCACTTATGTGTTCCATTGTCACTGGGCCTGGACTTGAACTGAGCACCCTGGTCCATCCAGAACCTCAATTCAAGCCTGGGCCTGGGGACGATGGAGCAGGTAAGCAACCCCCTCCTGCCTGGCCCCTTACCTAGACCCACTGCCACTGCTGTGCAAACTGCAGCAACGGCTCCAGGCAAGCCCCCACCCCAGCCCACCCCACTTACCTGCTCCGTTGTCGCTGGGCCCCGGCTTGAATCGAGTGCCCTGGTCCACCCGGAAGCAAGTCCGCACCTGCAGCCTTGCTTCTGGGTGGACTCAGGGGCTCGATTCAAGCATGGGTCAAGCCATGACGGAGAAGGTAAGTGGTGGGGTGCAGGGGGGGCTTGCCTGGAGCTGCCACCGCAACAGTTTGTGCAGTGGCAGCTCCAGGTAAGGGGCCAGGCAGAAGGGGGGTTGGCTGGAGCTGCTGCACTTTGTGCAGCGGTAGCAGCAGGTCCAGGTAAGGGGCCAGGTGTGTGTGTGGGGGTTCTTACCTGCTCCGTCGTCACCTGGCCCAGGCTTGAATTGAGCCCCTGGGTCCACCCAGAAGCAAGGCTGCAAGTGTGGCCTTGCTTCTGGGTGCACCAGGGCGTTCTGTTCAAGGCCGGGCCCAACGACGACAGAGCAGGTAAGCGGGGTGAGGTGGGGGGGGCTTGCCTGGAGGCGCCCCCTACGTTCCCCATCCTGATGTCCCAGCATTCCTGACCATGGGACATACTGACTTGCAATGATCGATCGTTGCAGTCCAACACCTTTGGAGGGCACCAGGTTGGGGAAGGGCTGCTCTAAACAAAAAAAGAAGTAGGTGGCTCTAAGTTGTTCGTCATCAGTTTTCCACAACCCCACAGTCACCTCTGCATATCCTATTCTCCATCCTGTCCTCATGGTTTATCTGCTTTGGCAGAATGAGAATTTCACTGGTACTTTCTGCCTCCTTAGGGAGGATGTGGCGTTAAGGCTGGCGAGCCTTAACTCCCAATTTCCCCGCTTTTTGGTGCTTGGTGGAAAAGTGTAGGGCCTTAACGTTGTTTTATAAACCGTAGGTTTTTTGTTCATTGAATATCCATTATGAAACATAAGCAAAAGCAATTAGCCTACCAGCATTAGTCCTGATTTAAACACTTTTACTCAAGACACTTTCATTAACTGTGTTGACAGACGCTATCTATTATTCATTCTACCTGCACTTCTTTGTGCTCCGAACATGCAGTGGTGTCTCACAGATGTGGCACCCAAACTAAGAACGAATGGAAAGGAAAGGAACCTCTCGTGCAAGCACTGAGTCATTACTGACTCTTGGAGGGATGCCAGCTTTCGCTGACATTTTCTTGGCAGGCCTTTATAGCGGGGTGGTTTGCCGTTGCCTTCCCCGGCCATTATTACCTTTCCCCCAGCTAACTGGGTACTCATTTTACCTACCTCGGGAGGATGGAAGGCTGAGTCGACCCAAGCCAGCTGCCTGAAACCAGCTTCCACTGGGATCGAACTCAGGCCGTGGGGAGAGTAAACCAATCTGAAATTGTGGAAGATGTGCCCAACACAGTCCAATTCTGAGGCAATGCATTCTTTCGAATTCCAAGTTGGTTCGGGAAATGTTGCCATCTTTTTTGGAGGGGGGTAGTGTTTTAGACTTAACCATTTAACCATAGAGAAGAAAATAAAATCAGGAGTGGTATTTCATAAAATAGAAAAGTGCCACGATGATAACTTTGCATGTATGTGACATGATGCCATCTGTTCTATGTAGGGATGGATAGAACAGACTATTTCCAGCCCATGTCAGTTTCATATATTCATTCCTAAATCTATTCAATGCCCCCCTTTTTTTTAAAAAAAAAAAAATCTTCACAAAATGTGTAGTTAAATTTGCATTTAAAATTCTTATTTTTAATATACATTTTATACACATTTTACCCTAAAATATTTATTTGTTTTATTTATTAATTACATTTCTATACCACCCAATAGCCGGAGCTCATATGCATTTTACTCTAAAATATGTATTTTTATGCTGTATCTTTAATGGTGTATCTATTTGGGAGACACCCAACTTTGCTACGGATCAGCTATATAAATACAATTAATCATAAATTATAGAGAATCTATGTTTGAAATTTGGTACATTTTTTAAAGCTGGGAACTGCATTGCAAAATTCGGAGAAATGCATAATCGGAAAACTAACTGCATTCCAATCTATCAATCAGTTTGGGAGGTGTATCAGAAATTGGCTTGCCCCACAATCCAGGCTGAACAAAATCCTCATGCATTCCAAGACCAAAGATCTGTTAATATAGAATTTTGCTTCTAACAGAGGACAGGCAGATGCCTCTGCAAGATCCAAAGCACATCATGAAATGGGACAGCCCTCCCTGTTTTTTTGTTTGTCTCCAGTATCCAAAAGGAATCCCGCTGTGCCATGTAATTATCTTGCTAAGAGGTTAGTTTGTGCAGGAGAGAGCTCAAATGTTCAGAAATGGGACTCATAGATTAAAAAAAAAAGAATGGAGTGTTAGTCATTGGAAACTATAGCAGGTTTTCTCCAAAATTTAAATTCTAGAAGGAAATTGCAACCCTCTGAGTGTTTTTAAAGATGTTCCAAAGACCTCTTGTTTCCATATTTCCCACTAAACTGTTCTTATATCCATGAACCGGATTATACTGCTGAAGCCTGTATAAATTATAAACTTGCTTTGTTGCATTTTCCCCTGCAGAGGGATAGAATTTGTAAGACTGCAGAACAAAACACTTGGATTATGGCTTTCAGGTTTTTTTTTTAGCATTTATATTACTGGGAACCACAGAGATAAAACATTCTTTTGTTCTCTGAAGAAGACCACGCAGCATAGGTATTTCCAGGATCTTTGCAGCACATAAATCATATTGCTGAAGAACTCTAATGCCTGTACCCTTGGGCTTCATGAAGTGGCTTCTGATTGATTAGATGATCGGCAGCTGCCAGCTAATTGGAGCACAGATATTAATATTTATCAGGTCCTATTAAATGAATCCCATAAGAGCTAGCAATATGGTACATGTTGGGTATATAAAAGAGTGCTGGTCCCCATTCTACCATCCCACACATTTATTTGGTACAGTGTAGATTACAGTTACTGTCTGAATGCTCATATTGGGGGGAATAACATTAAATTTATCTAATCCCATCTCAGTTCAGCTCCGTGTTTTCAAAGACACTGGCCTTTTGTCTTGTTGCACACTTTCTTTCCTTGTAACATCAAGATATAAACCCTAATCTGAATTTAGACAGCATTTCCCCCTTACTAGACAGTAGAAAAAAAAATCACTCAGCCAGGAAATAGCACTGGAAGGCTTTTCTAACCAGACACTGGGATGTAAAGGCAAGTAGTTTTTGTTCAACTAATCCTTTGTGATGCCCATGCCAGAAGTGAGAGGTATCGGCCTTTGCTGGGGAAGAGAAGTTGCCAAGAGGGATTACCATCTGCATTACTAATGTAGCATCCTTATTTTATTTATTTATTTATTATTGCATTTATATCCTGCCTTTTTCCCCTCCAAGGAACCCAAGGTGGCATACATAATCCTCCTCCTCCTCTCCATTTTATCTTCCCAACAACAACCCTGTGAGGTAGTTTGGGCTGAGAGTCTGTGACTGGTCCAAAGTCACCCAGTGGGTTTCCGTGGTTGAGTGGGGACTAGAACCTGGATCTCCCAACTCCCAGTCCAACATGTTAGCCACTACATCGCACTGGCATCCTTCTCCAAGTGCCACCATCTTCATCACTTTGTACATTCATCACTTTGCACATTCTCTTCTCTATTCACCTGTACCAGAAGCAAAATTGCACCAAAGAAAGACCCACTGATAGTCTCTTGCCATTGGGCCCACAAGAACGTGAAGCCAGCTCTGATGAAGTAGGACTGAAATATGAGTGCTAGAACGTAGAGATGGATGAATCAGTGTATTTCTACTCTGTATCAATTTCAGTTTATATTCAGTGCATTCTGTGTATTCAGTTATAAGACAGTTCTGTTCAGTTTTTGCATCTGCATGGAAATATGCATTTATTTCATATGTAATTTCCCCCAACACATGCTTTTTTGTATGCAGCTTTCCCTAGTAATGTACACGTTTTTATGCAACTTTCCCTAATATGCATATTTTGTACACATTTTTTTGAGTTGAGTATTACTTTGCCAAATTTGGACAAGTACGCACATGGTCGAAGAAAGGCAAGTTATAAATGTAGTAAACACATTAAATAATTAGCATAATCCATTGGACAGTCATTTAAAATGTGCTATTTTGTTATATTATATTTAGAATATTTTCCTTCCCATATCAGTTATATCAGGGATGGGGCCTATCACACTCCAATAATATAATTGTTTCCAAATTCAGAGACACAGCAATACATCTTCAGATCACAGTGGGTCAGTTCCAGACTAGGCAGAGTGTCATTGGTCTTCTTCACACTCCAAAATCTCAATGCAATTTAATTGATGGAGCAAAACTGTCAAAACTGTCATTGCATTTTTATACCACCCAATAGCCGAAGCTCTCTGGATAGTTCACAAAAATGGTCTAATATGTAGCTAGAGACATATCCATATACAAACTGGTAGAACAAATCTATTGGTCACAGAAATGCTGCTTTCTGGGATAGGGCAACACAAATTAATTATTGCTATATGGATGATTTCATCACCAAAACATCCCCTGGTCAGACCACATTT
Organism: Elgaria multicarinata webbii; assembly: GCF_023053635.1. NCBI lineage: Eukaryota > Metazoa > Chordata > Lepidosauria > Squamata > Anguidae > Elgaria > Elgaria multicarinata. The sequence continues at coordinate 22,087,656 of NC_086180.1, read as the reverse complement.
ATACCACAGTATAGGCAGTAAAGGTTTATGCCAGTATTTCTATCCAGGCTTTGGATTTATTCAAACGTGCTTAACCAAGGTGGCAACGAAAGCAGCTTTACTTTTATATAGGAGAGATTTGTGTGAAACCCTAACTACATGAGAAGACATTTGTATGAAAATGTGCCTCTCATGGGCAATCATAACCCTGTTAGCACAGTCATTCTTTTCTGGATCTTCTGTAGGAAAGACACAGAAGATCATCGTCCAGAAGGATCTTCTGTGCCTCATCTCAGTTTTGCTGTTTTCATTGAGATAGACAAAGCACTTCCAAAGCCTTTTCACACAAAATAGTTTCCTTCATGGACCCTGCCAGCAATAACAGAATGGGCCTTCAGATTCTCGGTTAAGGCCCAGTTGGTGTCCCTGAAGAAATCACAGGTTCAGCATAAAGAAACTACCAGCCTTGAAGTCACAGCGTGCCTTCCAATTCTGAAGATGGAAAAGAGTCGCATGCAGACCCAGGCTCAGTAGATAAGCAGTGGGACTTCTCTACCACCTCTAGAAGAGAAGGGTCATAGCACAACAGTAGAGCACAGCTTCTTTATATGTAGAGATTCCCAAGTTCAATCCCTGGCATATCCATATCGAGCTACAAAAACCCCTGTCTGAAGTTCTGATTGCTAGTCAGTGCCAAGAATACTAGGCTACATGAAACAGTTCTTTGACTCTCTCCCTCCCTCCCCTCTGGGTAGCCTTTACTAATTCACCATTTCACTTTTTATTTCACTTTATCAATACTGCCCACTCTTTTATGGAAAAGCCTTGCCTCAGCTATTCTCCCAGGTACCTTAAGAGGGCACTCCGCTAGCTAGACCAGAGTTCCTAATGCTACCCACACTATGCCTATGTTTCATGGGTGGGCAAAGCTCTGGCCTGCATATTTAACCTGGCCCATGGAAGTTGCCCATCTACCCTGCAGATTCCTCCACCTCATTCCTTGATGTCCTCTCTCTCTCTCTCTCTCTCTCTCTCTCTCTCTCTCTCTCTCTCTCTGTGAGTGTGTTATTTATCCCACCCCAGAATTATTTTGCCTACCCCTTCTCTATGTATCATCATCATCATCAATCATCATTTCTATGCCATCCCATAGTCACAGCTCTATGGTTGGTTTACATCCATTCATAAAAATGCAATTTACAGCATAACAAAAATAGTCTAACTTTTTTAACACATAAAAATTAAAATAATGTAAACAGCCAAAATCCATTTAAATAAACAATGCTTTTCCTAACAGAACGTTTCTAAAACAGCCGACATAGTTGCCACCTTGCGAGTTTCCCTTTGACAAAGTTTTTGATAATATCTGCTAATTTCTAGTCCAGCTCTATTGGACTGAGAGCAGTCTGCCTTATGGCAGATTAGCATTGGGGCCACAGAGGGAAGATGTTCCCCTAGAATTGGAGTAATTCCCTCCCATTAACTTATTTTCCAAAGGGCTTATTCCCTGAATGCAAAAGAAGTAGGCTTTAAATGTGTACAGAGATGCATGTCCCAAGGAAGCATGGTATGACCTCAAAAGCAGCAAACTCTTATGATGTAAGCATACCATATTAGACAACTGCAGTCGATGGTGAGTTGACATTGGGCTCCATCACACCTACCTTTCCCCCCTGATTTGTCTCCACAATTTCTAGCTCCATTTCATTAGCGCGTCAAGCTAATGTCCCCTTTCACATAGGTTTGTGGTATAGCACTATACCGGTGAAACCTCACTTTCGCTTGTTTGCTCTTCCACTACACCTCGCCCTGCTCCACACCTTCTCCTTTTGCCTCCAGTTCATTGGTTGTAACATTGTGATGGGCATGGGGTCCTCCCCCCTCACTCTGGCTTTGTTGTCTAGTGATTTACTGATTTAACATTTCATCGACTGGGCTCCATTTCTGCAGCCAATGAGAGTGGGGTTGAAGCAGTAAAAGTCCATTCAACTGACTCAGCACAAATCCATTGGTTCAACACAGTTCTGGAGGAAGAGAACCACCCCGCCCTCCCCTGTCATCAGCAAGCTCTCCCTTCAAAGCGCATGCCCCCAACAAAGGAAATAATGAGATGATGGCACTACACTGAGGCTGAAGGGTGCTTTAATTCCATTTGGGGAAATAATCCAGACTTTCCCCACTCTAGGAAAACATGAAAAAGGGAGGGGAAGAGGCAGTGTGTCTGCAGGACAGGCACAATGTCATCTGAGCGTCGTGCTGCAAATCTGCAGACCAGGCATGATGAGAGTATGATAAAACACAGGTGTGATGGAGCCCATTACTGGGATGTTTTAAGGTGAGCAGCAGAGACTTAGTTATAAGGTAAACATAGGCTAGCTACAGCAAATGGGTTGTACTAACTTCAAATGAACCACATAGATAGTATAACCACTGGAAGAGCACAACAAAAAAAGAAGAGAAACAGTACTCTGTGCTATCAAGCTGTTTTCCAAGCCAATTAGTTTGAGGGAAGAAGTCTGATTCTTTCATTAATTTTCATTATCTCTTTCATTCTTGTTGACCTTTTTGTGGACTCTTTTAAGAACTATAGGCTACATTATCATCAACAACATACTAAAGCTTGGGCTAGCCTTTGTGCCAGTGTTCTGTCCTTTTGAAACTCTCAGGAAAATAATGAGCTTCTTAAAATACATGCAGTTGGAAGTAACATGTTGACAGCTAGGATGACAAGAACGGACTTCCATTCATCTGGAAGCCCCGGCTATTAGACCCAAACTACATTGTAAACTTTGCATTTCGAAACTGCTCAAGTGGGAAGGCCATTGTTACTGCAGTACTGTGGGAAGCTACATGACATTCAAAAACGCAAAAATAAAATACTGCAATAATAGGGATTTTGAAACAATATCCCCAGACCATGAACCCCAATAATACTGTTCACAACTACATTGTCAACCAACATATAGTAACAGGAATGAACTACATATGCTATAACTACAGAATGTCGGTCAATATCTGTTTCAGTAATGATTGTTGTGAGAGAGGACTACTGAATGGCTGCATTTGCTTTTGGTTTTATCTATTCCATTCTCAACACAGAAGAATTAATTCAGCATTTACTTTTGTTGGTTCTTTTCAAAATATAAAGAAAGACAGTTGGATAATTATATGAAGGGAAACACAAAACTGGCAGATAAGGCAGATGGAGTCCTATTAACACTGGTTGTTAATTGGCGTAGAGTTAATATAAGAACAGATTTTCTCCCCCATATTTTGTACACAGGGAATTTGAATTTCGGTTCCCATTGCTATTAATGAAAACTGTGCATTTAATTTCATTTGTGCCATATTAAAAATCTGGTAAGGAAAACATGCTTGAATTAAAACTTGATGTCATCTGAACCCCTATGTTGCCTACATGGGTATAAAATAGTTAAATATTCAAGTATGTTTTAAGAACTAAGAACAATTCTAATGCAGTATAAAATACTAAAATGCCATTGATAAAATTATGGGTGTAATTATGATTTGTTAAAATCAATGGGATTGTTGCTGTTGATAAGGGCAGGATGTATGACAGAGTGTCGGGCACTTACTTTGTGCTCCTAAGGGCAGAACTTCATGGGATTCTTGCGCCAGGGGGGTGGAAAGAGTGACAAACACACATATGCTCATTCAGTGCATTAAATGCCAAGCAGCTCTAGACTAGTCCTTCAGCTTTCTACATGGCAGACAGGAATGGCAGCAAGGCCAGACACCATCTGCATAATTAAATATGTGGTATTGGCACAGGGTTCCCATGCACCACATTGCTTAGGAATAACATTGTGTTGAATCAAATGAAGGGATAACCATCACTAGTCTCTTATTTATTTAATAGTTAAAGCTGCTTCCTGAATGGGCACTGGGGACTCGAATGTGCTTGCTTACATAAGTATTAATGGCCCATGAGGGTTGGCCGCTATCAGTTACTGGAAACGTATCAGTCAGAGTAAAAACAAAGCAAAAGTTAGTAGATTCAACACGCTGCTTGTGCATATGTGATAAGGCAGACACAGTTGGGAATAGGGAAGGATACAGAAGTCTGGATTTTTTACAGCTGTCTGGGGGAAATCAAGCATATGGTGTTTATTTTGAGTGAAGCATTCCTCTTTGGAGAAAGAATAGTATAACAATGCATATTGGTTAACAGCAAAACCAAGATGCTAAAAACAAAACCCCATAAGAAAACAGTACTTCCTCGTCACAATAGATTTCATCCTGGAAAAGGCTGTCCTTCTCATTCTTTGAACTTCTTGGCAAAGTAGAAAGCATGAAACATTAGGAGTAGGACTTACATTTTGCTGTCCCTGCACAACTTCAGAAAACTTCAACTTGTACTGGTATTGCATGAACATCCCAGCGTTTTTGCAGGTAGAAATGCAAACAGGAAACATCTGTCTTGTAGGCTTGGAGTTTGACCTGTGAACTGATTGAGACTGATGCTGTTTGATGCCAGTTGGGTGACCAAGGAGAGGCTTTCCATTCTGGAATGGTCCCTAATTCAATGACAACTTATTCCAGGCAGAGACAAATCATCCAATCTGCCTGCTGGCCAACCTAATTGCAAACTGACCACACTGCTTATTGCAGAGATAGGCAACCTGGTGCCTTCCAGATGCTTTGGACTACAAGTCCCCTAATCCGTAACCAGTGGCCATGCTGACTGGGACTGTTGGGAGTTCTAGTCCAAAACAACTGCAGGGAGCCAGGTTGCCTATCAGTGTCTGATTGCTTTAATAATGGGGATGTTCAGGAAATGGAAGTACACTTCAAGTATAGCCCTGCTCAGCTGTTTTTCTTCCTGGTTTTACTGAACGTGATCCAAATTCCTGGAAAATCAGGGCTTGTAATTGCATGTATATCCTCCATGGATCCTGTTCAGACCATTTCCCTCCACGTGTATAGGGATGCAACAAGGGAGGGGCTGGGGCTGGAACCTTCCTCTCCTCATGTGCTCCATGAAACCCATAAGAAGGACACCTGAACAGGGCTGACATTAAACACAGGATGGGGCAAGAGTACCAAAATGCCACTCAGATCTATTGCATTCATAACTGTCTCGTCTGAATCTTCTGTAGTTGACCTTGATTTAAAAATGCCCTATATATAATACTCTTATATTTCTTTTTATGGCTAGTTCTAGTTTGGCAAGACTCCAAGATATTCTCCTGTGAGAGATTATGATATATCATTGCATGTTATATCCCAGATGATCTGTGTTTCAAGAAATAATTATAAAATATTTAATATTTAATTAATGAATTCCCAGGAAGACTTCGTGATCTTCAAAGATGATTAACCACATCCTTCTTGAAGTGTGTGTGTATATATAATATATATATGAATCAAAACTTTTGGGAGGCCCACACCATCAATGTTATATACATAGTCTTACAAACAATGGGAGGCACAACTCAGGGGATAGAGTACATGCTTGGCATGCAGAGAGGTCTCTCCTCATTTCCAGTTAAAAGGATGTCAGGCAGCAGGGCTAGGAAAAGTCTCTGCTTGAAATTGCTGCCATTTGGACAAGGGTCTGAATCAGAATAAGGCATCTTCATATGTACATTTGATTAGTTCATGCACTGGGTCATGTTCAATGGCCTGGGCCGTTCCTACACCTGCCTTTTTTCCAGGGATCATCACGGGATCGTCCCTGTGCATGCAAATGACACACAGGGGATTTCTGGAGCAGACAGGGACAATCCCTCCATTATCCCAGGATAATCCTTAGATGTACTCCTCTTCCTATTTAAAGGGTGATCTGGATGAGGAATTTCCATCCCCACCCCCAAGATCAGAAGATATAGTTTTATTAGAGTCATCAAATCCAAAGAATTATATCCCAACACCCCCTCATCATAACAGCCAATGACTACTTAACGGCAATAGCCCTTTGAGATCCTAAGTAGCTTCCAATGGTTTTAACAGGACTACCAGGCTGGCCAGTCATTGGAACAGGGTGAGCAACCTGTAGCACTAGGCCTCATTCGCATTTCATGTGGCCCTCAGCCTAATTTCAAATGCCTTCTCCATTCAGTCAATTCAGACCCATGGCAGGACTGTGCTGACACCTCCTTGACAGCTCACTGGGCTGGGAAAAGGTGGTGGCGGAACACGGAAGGAGGTGACCCCCCACCCTTGTGCTCCGGCCCTGTTTTCTGCTGGCTTCAGCCCCACCCAATGCCAACATGTGGCCCCTGAGAGAAAAATCACATGAATTTTGACAGAAAAGAAAAGGCTGCCCAGCCCTGCTTTATATGGTCTGGGAAAGCCTTTGTTTGCATCAGCTTTCAGTATTATAGGATAGAAGGGAAGGAAAAACCTTCAGCTGGTGATCTGTCCAAGGTACTGAACAGCTCTGTCTAGGACACACCTGTTTCTGCTCTTGCAGCTGAGTCCAGATTGGGATGTCAGAAGAATCCATCTGGGAGTGGAGTTTGCTGAGCTTTCAGCAGCTTGCTCCTGCCCTGGACATTGGCTCATTTAAAGGCAAGCTTGCCTAACTCAATCTGCATCAAATAGGGGCAGCTGGTGGATTTTCTGTTTCCCCCTTTCTCATCATTAAAAAGTTGCAGAATTTGTAGGCAAAATTGGCATAATTTGCACAAATTATGGCTGTAATTAGTACAAATTACAGTCAGAAAAATAATGAGCAATTTGCACAGATCATGACCAAACTTGTGCAAATTACAGGCAAATTTGCATAATTTGTGCAAATTCAGCTGTAATTTGCACAAATTTGGAGGTGAGTTTTGCAAATTGTGTCACATTTAACTTTCAACATTTTAAAATTATCTGATACCTGCTGTATTTTATGGTTTTAACTGTGCACTGCCTAGAGAGCCTCAGCTAATGGGCAGTATAAGAATATAATAAATAAATAAATAAAGCGTGCAATTTGCTCATAAAGTAGAGTAAATTGCTCAACCATAAAAAATGCAAAATGAAGTCCCTGGGGTTCAGGGAACAGCTCACAGCTCATCTCACAGACACAAAGAGAGTAGTACATGCCACAGAACTTCGTTGAGCCAAAACAGAACAGGATTTCCCAGGGACAGACCCCCCACTGTCTCTTGTATGAAACAATTTTTGTTTTTTTGTTTTTTTTACAACTTACAGAATACCACCTGGTATAAAGGGATAATGAAATCAATTCACTCTTCACACCTAGCAGGGAATGGTGAAGGGAATAGAATATAAATACAAATATTGGCCAACACTATCAAAGCATAAACATCAGGGAAAAAATGAATGAGCATTAGATACCAATTTAGAAATTGAGTTTTTCCCAACTCAGCTTTCAGTTATTTGAAGGTTAAGGGGGGTGGGTGGGGGGTGGAGAACCCAACATATGCAAGCCTGCAGTGCCAAATCAGCACATTCTATCACATAAATTGTTGTCTGAGAGCTTACTATTAATACCAAAAATGATTGCCTGATAATAGAATCTGATATGGCGGAAGTGAAAACTGCTGCTTCTGATTGATTCCTGCTATTACAAAAGGTAGAGGAAGAGTTGTGTTAATAAACTAAAATTACTAAGGGGGGAGAAGCCATAAGGCAGAGGAGAAATGATTTAAGATGAGATAAGAGAGCATATATTGGGAAGTCAGTGTGCTGTGAAACATCACATTGAACAACTTCTCACAGGCAATTAATGAGATATAACCTGATCCAGAAGAGTTAAATGTGCTCAAAGGATCATTCAACTTCAGTTTTTATATCAAGCTTATCCATTTAGAAATGGGATATTAGCCACTCAAACGTATAACATATTTGCCAGAACACATAAAAAGGCTGAACTTGCAATCCTCAGCTGTCTCCACAACTCTCTTCTCATTTTATCCCCCCTTTTTTATAGTGAATATTAACAAAACAGAAAAAAATACATCATGATAAAGAAAAACAAGGAAACACACACGGAAACACACACACACACACACATATATGAATATCATCTCACCCCCCCCAATCAGGTATACCGTTCATTAAAAAGAAAAAGAAAAAAAGTGAGAGAGTTATGCATAAGTTTCAAGAAAAGTAGACCACATATCCATGTATTTATCCACTCGCAAGTCATGCTCTATCATGACACAGGCCTCACACACCAGGCCTTGACACACACAAGCCCTCCTTAAGCCAAGCGCCACCACTTGAACAACCTGAGGCTAGGGTAAAACACAACCTTTCCCTCATATGAGAGGATAAAGGCTAGAATCTGAAAAGGTTTTACTGTGTATGTAATAAGCTGAGGGTTATATATAAGGTGTTTACGATAGTAACTGTAGAGCAGGTGATAAAGACAAGCAGACACGTGGTTTGAAGTAACAACACAAAATAAAATGTTTATTTTTGTTTAAAAGACCTTAGTTACTTCAAATTCAAGTTAACCTGCTTAATCTACTAGTTTTAATAATAAGCAATCTTATTATTGCTTATTATTAACACTAGTTTTAATAATAAGCAATCTTATTAATTATTACTACCAATCTTATTAATAAGTATTACTAGTTTTAATAAGAAATCTTAAGTCTCTTAAAATCTTATCTCCTTTCACTCTCCACACCACTGACAATCCTAACTGAGTCTCCCAACTCCCAACCAACTAACTCCCCAAGCTCTAGACTCCTCCATTGATATTCCTCCTCCCCTTTCACAGCATCATCAGCCACACCCTCTCAGTCCAACATTCTGCACTCACTAGATATACAAAGGCAGACATACCTAAGAGAACAGAACTGTGGGTTAATGCCACACACCCGTTCAAAGATTGATAGCATTGTTAAGTCCTCAATCCATTGCACAATGGGAGGTGAGCATTTGTCCTTCCAACATAATAGTATGAGTCTTTTAGCTCTCATAAGGGCTCTGAAAATCCATTTCCTCAGACCATGTGTTAACTTCCAAGAAGCTGGTAGGTAGTTTAGGAGGACATGCACATCCATATTAAATGTGCATGTCCTCCTAAAGGACATGCCATACAATATATTAAAGATTGTTTCAATACAAAGTTCATCCTTATTATGACCTCCTCCCAAAAGGTGGTGACTACTGGGCATTGCCCTGGGCATTTAAAGCCCTAAACGGTTTGGGGCCAGGTTATTTGAAGGAACGCCTCCTCCCATATGTACCTACCCGGACCTTAAGATCATCTACAGGGGCCCTTCTCCGTGAGCCCCTGCCAAAGGAAGAGAGACAGGTGGCTACTAGGAGGAGGGCTTTCTCCGCTGTGGCACCCCGGTTGTGGAACGAGCTCCCCAGAGAGGTCCGCCTGGCGCCTACACTGTACTGCTTTCGTCGCCAGCTGAAGACCTTTTTATTCACTCAGTATTTTTAACTTAAATTTAAATTTTACTGTTTTAACTCTGTATTTTAATCTTATATCAATTTTGCTGTGTGGTTTTATCCTGGTTGCGCTTTTTATACTGTATTTCGAAATTGTGTTTTTAACTTGTTGGGTTTTATTGTGGTTTTAATTTTTGTGAACCGCCCAGAGAGCTTCGGCTATTGGGCGGTATAAAAATGTAATAAATAAATAAATTGCCAAAACATATGAATTAAAGAAGAATTAGGTGCATTACATCTCCAACAGTTATGCAAGTTAGACAGACCCTTTTTGCAAAGGCATTGTGGAGTCCAATAGACTCAAAACAAGTTCTTTTGTTGAATAAGACATAGCCTAAGATCGACAGAAGCTTCAGATATAGAGGCTAGGGAGTCATTCCATTGATTAGGCAAAATAGGACACTCCAATTCTCTATTCCACTCCTGTCTTAAACCATGGGTATCATATTTATTTACTACTACTAAATGCTTGTATATATGGATCTTGGCTCGACGTGTCTATTCAGCTGCTATAAGTGTTTCTAACAATAATGGAGGCTCTGAAGCTGTGAAAGCGGCTGGGCCAAACCTACATTCTATCAAGTGCTGCAATTGCAAGTATTGCCAACCAAATTCAAATGACAATAAGGAAAAATAAAATAAAGATAAAGACTTTGAAATGAGGCAGAGTCCCCCTAAACAAAGACTTCCTTGATGTACAAATTAGACAGAGGGAACACTGATGGAAAACACAATTACTTTTGAATGAGTTTTGAAACTTAAGCAGGCAATGAATCTTAACTGGAGAAATGAATCTAATACCCCTCCCAACAGAAAAACCCCAGGCCTCTAAGGCATGAGTTTAATACCTTAGCTCTGTAGGCCTCAACACTTCACAGCTGCATATACCACTAGTAATTTAACTGGAAATACTAATGTAAGGGTGATGGGTGTTTTGAAATCAGTGTCTGCTGCTTTCAAAGGACCCACAACTCTAAGAGATCTCCTCCAAGGTTTCGTCACATTTAACTATGGACGCATCTACACCAAGCAGGATATTGCACTATGAAAGCGGTATGTAAAAGGCAGGAGCCACAGTACAGCTTTATAGCGGTATTGAAATGTGCTGACAACTGTTGCGGCTCATTGACACATACCATATACCACTTTTATACCACTATATCCTGCTTGGTGTGGCTCCTGCCTTTTATATACCGCTTTCATAGTGCAATATCCTGCTTGGTGTAGATGAGCCTTTGAGATAATTCTACATACGTCACTCCTAGGAAAAATTCTGTCTGTTAGTTTTGTCATCTATAAATAATATTTAGCATTTGGGTATCAAGGCACTTGCAGGCATTAACATTGAAAAACCCTGCAAGAACCAACCCCCACATTCCCTCTGCAGGCCCGTCATAATCTCAGGTATTGTGCTAGCCCAACCATAAGCAAGTATGATTGATGCCATTTTTGCTGTAACAGATAAATCTGAAATTAAGTGCAATTCCACCCCTTCATTTGCAATAGCTTTTAGGCCTAAATCCAGCTGAAAGCTTCGGATGGGTCATAAGTGTGCACAGAGAAGAGGTCAAGTGGCAGTAGGGCACTTACATGGCTGGAGACACAGACAGCTCCACAGATATAGGGTGACCATATGGAAAGGACAACAGGGCTCCTATATCTTTAACAGTTGACTAGAAAAGGGAATTTCAGCAGGTGCCATTTGTATGCCTGCAGCACCTGGTGAAATTCCCTCTTCATCACAACAGTTAAAGCTGCAAGAGCCGTGCCCTCTTTTGAATCTGGTCAAGAAGGCAGGGTTCCTGCAGCTTTAAATGTTGTGATGAAGAGGGAATTTCACCAGGTGCTGCAGGCATACAAATGACACTTGCTGAAATACCCTTTTCTATTCAACTGTTAAAGACACAGGGGCCCTGTCCTCCTTTTCATATAGTCACTCTATTCACAGATATAGATTTATAGAAGTGTGAGCTGGACATAAGGCTTGAAAGGAGGCATGCCAAGGATATATTGTGGGGCCATAAGTGTCATTCCCGTGACATGCCTCCTGAAGGGATTTCATTAAGTGGAAGCCCTGTTGTTGTTGTTGTTGTTGTTGTTGTTGTTGTTGTTATTATTATTATTATTATTATTATTATTATTATTATTATTATTCCACCCTTAGCCGAAGCTCTCTGGACAGTTTTCAAAGATTTAAAATAGTGAATATTAAAAACAAATATATAAAATTTAAAACAATAAAAAGCATGAAAGAGAGAGAGAGAGGAAGGAAGGAAGGAAGGAAGGAAGAAAGAAAGAGAAAAATACCCCCATATACACCTTCTTCCCTGGATGAAGGGAGCCCATCAGCCCTTGTGAAATTGAGATTTGAATACACATTTGTATTAAGCCTACATTATACTCTTAGAAAAAGCTTCCTTAACCTGATGCCCTCGAGATCTTTTAGATGACAGGTCCCAGAATGACTGACCATTGACCATGCTGGCTGGGGTTTTTGGGAGTTGAAGTCCAAAACATCTGGAGGGCACCAGGGTTGGGAAAGGTCTATGTTAGGCAATTCCTGTGCCCATCACTTGAGACATCCATTCCACTAGGGTGACTGTATGAAAAAGAGGACAGGGCTCCTGTATCTTTAACAGTTGTATAGAAAAGGGAATTTCAGCAGGTGTCATTTGTATATATGGAGAACCTGGTGAAATCCCCTCTTGATCATAACAGTTAAAGCTGCAGGAGCTCTGCCTTTTTTTTGGAGTGACCAGTTAAAAAGGAGGGCAGGGCTCCTCCTGTTTTAAAGGGCTCCTCCTGCATACAAATGAACCACCCAGAGAGCTTGTGAACCGCCCAGAGAGCTTCGGCTATTGGGCGGTATAAAAATGTAATAAATAAATAAAATACAAATGACCCCTACAGAAATTACCTTTTCTATATAACCGTTAACGATACAGGAGCCCTCTCCTCTTTCCCATATGGTCACCCTACATTCCAGTAAGGTGGAGAACCCAGGCAAGTTATCTGACTTCTGTCCTGTAGAATGCATCCTGGCATGATCTTCCCACTGGAGCTGACGAGTATTAGCATATTTAAAGGTAAGTAAAGAAGTGATAGAAAAACACAAATCAACAGCATGAAGGATGAGATTTTGTTGATAACCTGTACACTTTACAAATGAAAATATAGCAGGGTAAGAACATAAGAAGAGCCATGCTGGATCAGACCAAGGGTCCATCTAGTCCAGCATTGTGTTCACACAGTAGTCAACCAGGAACCCACAAGCAAGACACAGGTGCAACAGCACCCTACCACCTATGTTCTCCAGAAACTGGTGTAATAGGCTTACTGCCTCTGATATTGGAGGTAGCACATAGCCATCAGGACTAGCAGCCATTGATAGCCTTCTCCTACAGGAATTTATCTAACTCCACTTTAAAGCCATCCAAATTGGTATTGAGCACTGCATCTTGTAGTAGCGGACATTTTCTGTCACACAGTTGGGGGCCCTTATTCTTATCAGATTTTTGAGGTGGGAAGTAACACATGATTTTTATATATTGCTGTTATTGTTATAATGACAATATATTCTAGGGTGACCATATGAAAAGGAGGACAGGGCTCCTGTATCTTTAACAGTTGCATAGAAAAGGGAATTTCAGCAGGTGTCACTTGTATATATGGAGAACCTGGTGAAATTCCCTCTTCATCACCATAGTTAAAGCTGCAGGAGCTATACTAGAGTGACCAGATTTAAAAGAAAGCAGGGCACCTGCAGCTTTAACTGTTGTGATGAAAAGGGAATTTCACCAGGTTCTTCATATATACAAATGACACCTGCTGAAATTCCCTTTTCAATACAACTATTAAAGATACAGGAGCCCTGTCCTCCTTTTCATATGGTCACCCTAATATATTCCCTACTAAGTTCCCAAGTTTACCACATGGTTATTTGTACCTGCCCAGAGGTATAGCAGCTGTGTTGAAAGGAAACACAAAACATTCACCAGCCCCACCCCCTCATTGCTTTCCTAACAGCCTGCCATTTCTACAAGACCGGGATAAGGAACTTTTGGACTGAGAACATTTTTCTAGAAAGGTTATGTTCTCATGGCACAAGAGTCACTGGGAGTTACCATTTAATCAGTGAAGGAAACCAGTGAAATGCAATGCTGTTTAAAAACAAAATAAAAATCAGCCAACAACCGTTTGCTTAAAGGCCCATTTAAAGCTGCTGTATCCTGCTGCTTTGTGTGGTGGAGTTTTCTTGGGTCCCCCCCCCCCCCGTTTAATAAACTACAACAGGCACATTAAGAACTTGCATTAAGTTGCAAATCGAAGCATTTTGTTACTGGCATTTATTAGCTTGACATCTACCCTTTTATCCTAATAGCCATGCTTAATAAAACATCCAGGACTTTTTTAAAAACCCTACATTGTTGTTGTTGCACACTAGGGTTTCTAAATGCACTTTTAAATATTAACAAGGTTTTCATTAAGATGCAGAAACATGGGTAGTGAAGCTAATGGCAATGGCCGAACTGTGTCTCTTCCAGTTTTGTGCGTAAGTATGAATTAAATCCTTCATTAACATTGCATAAAGGAAGAGCTTTTGCCTCCATTTTGATGCAGATTATTTCTTATTTATTAGGGATGTGCTCCGCTTCTAATCGGACCGGAGAAGCAGTAGCGGAGCGGGGGGCTTTGCCTGCCCTTAAGGCGGAGGCGAAGAGGATTGGGGGGCCGGCGGAGCGTGGCGAAGAGGATCGAGGTGAAGGCGGATCCTTCGCCTCGATCCGGAGCTCCGCCGGAAAGGTAAGTGGGGTTTACCGGGCCCTGCTGCTGTCGCTGTCGCCCATGCGGCGACGGCAGCAGGGCCCGGTAACGCCTCCTGCCCTCCTCTCCCTTACCTGCCTCCGTCCGCGGTCTGTCAGCGTCTCCAATTGAGCCCGTGGTTCCAGCAGGAAGTCTGGGCCGCATGGCCCAGACTTCCTGGTGGAACCACGGGCTCAATTGAAGACGGCGACGGACCGCGGACGGAGGCAGGCAAGGCCCCCCTCTCCCTTGGTCCCTTACCGGGCCCTGCCGCCGTTGCCGCATGGGCGGCGATGGCAGCAGGGCCCGGTAACCCCCCCCGCCCTCCTCTCCCTTACCTGCCTCTGTCCGCGGTCCGTCAGCGTCTCCAATTGAGCCCGTGGTTCCAGCAGGAAGTCTGGGCCGCACTTGCGGCCCAGACTTCCTGGTGGAACCGCGGGCTCAATTGAAGACGGCGACGGACCGCGGACGGAGGCAGGTAAGGCCCCCTCCCCCTTGGTCCCTTACTGGGCTCTGCTGCCGTTGCCGCATGGGCGGCGATGGCGGCAGGGCCCGGTAACCCCCCCGCCCTCCTCTCCCTTACCTGCCTCCGTCCGCGGTCCGTCAGCGTCTCCAATTGAGCCCGTGGTTCCAGCAGGAAGTCTGGGCCGCATGGCCCAGACTTCCTGGTGGAACCACGGGCTCAATTGAAGACGGCGACGGACCACGGACGGAGGCAGGTAAGGCCCCCCTCCTCCTTACCGGGCTCTACCGCTGTCGCCGCATGGGCGGCGATGGCGGCAGGGCCCGGTAACCCCCCCATGGGGGGGACCGGAGCTCCGATCCGGATCCGGATCTCCGAGCGGAGCGGAGTGGGCACAGGCGGAGTGGGGGCGGGGCGGAGCGGGCCGATCCGAAAATGGCGGATCTTAAAGTGAAGCAGAGTGGGGGGTCCGTGCACACCCCTATTATTTATACCATTTCTATTACATTGGAATTACAGCTTTCTACAAAGCTGAACATCCAAGGAATAGCTTGCCTGTCTTGTTGTCGTGAGTCTTTGCTTTGTCATCCGATGCAATGCTTGGATCTCTGATGGCATTTCAGGGCACAACCCTGAGGATTTTTAGAGAGGAAAAAAGCCCTACAACTCCCAGCGTTTCTAAGTATGCATAGGATTGCACCCTAAAATCCTTACGTGTGGATTCAGACAAACAGCTGACGTGGTAAAGCCACAAAGCTTCATGGATGCCACCTTCTGACTCACTCCACCATTCGTACACAAACAAGTTGAGATGGTTATCTTGTTCCTCAGCTGCATCACAGTAGACTGTGGGAGTTGTGAGGAGACAGTGTGGTGGCTAATAATTACCGTGACCATATGAAAAGGAGGACAGGGCTCCTGTATCTTTAACAGTTACATAGAAAAGGGAATTTCAGGTGCAGGGGCTATACTCGAGTGACCAGATTTAAAAGAGGGCAGGGCACCTGCAGCTTTAACTGTTGTGATGAAGAGGAATTTCACCAGGTTCCCCATATATACAAATGACACCTGCTGAAATTTCCTTTTCAATACAACTGTTAAAGATGCAGGAGCCTTGTCCTCTTTTTCATAGGGTAACCCTAAATAATAGGTTGGATCCAGGATATGCCTTCTGTTGAGGGTCAGGCTCTGCTCATGGATAGTACCTCTGCCTGATTTTCAGAGACCTCTTCCCCTTCCACCAAGCACAGTTTACTCCATTCAGCGGAGTCCCCTAACCCTGTCTGTTGCGCTTCCAAAGGGCAGGAGGGACCCCCACGGGGAGAAGGTCCCCCCCCCATGAGAGAGTGCTCAAGCATTGAGCAGGGGGTTGGACTCAATGGCCTTATAGGCTCCTTCCAACTCTACTATTCTATGACTCTTTGATTCTATAAGCCCCACTATCACTTGCAATCAGTTCAGGTTTACCACTATATCTGCTATTTGTGGAATGTGGGGTCCACTGGAATTCCAGAAGAGATGAGCTGTGGTCTTACCCCTTGGCTGCGAGGTGTCAATGAGTAGTGAAGACTGGTCAGCCTGGATGCAGCCAGATGAAATGGCTGCTGATGGGGACTGTTCTTAGAGGGAAGGAGCCAAATCTCTATTTTTTTTGTAGGCTTGGAGCAGCATTCCTCAAGCTAATGCCCTCCAGAAGTTTTTGATTTCAACTCCCATCAGCCCCACCAGCATGGTCAATGGAAGGAATTCTTGGAGTTGTGGTTCAAAACATCTGGAGGGCACCAGGTTGGAGAAGGCTCACTTAAGTCTACTTCAAACATTAAAGGAATCTTTTGGAAGCTACCAGAAAGTGCTTTAGTGTGATAGAGAATGATAGAGGTGTACAAATTATGCATAGTGTGTAGAATGCAGGTAGGGAGATATTTTTCTCCTTCTTTCATAATATTAGAACCATGAAGCTGATTGGTGTGAGATACAGATAAGATTTTTTTTAAAAGTGCTTATTCACAAAGCACATAGGATGGTCATGTATCATGTTTAGCCTTGGGAGCCTTGTCAAAAGGGATTAAGGTGGATTTATTTTGTAAGTGTACAACAATGTCGACAAACAAAAGCAAAGATAAAAATTCAAATGCTTTCAAACTTCAGATTTGATTTCTGAAATTTGCCTAGCGTTGAGTTTGTGTGAAATTCATTTTCTTCCTAGGGTCAGTGGAGAGGCTGGAATCCAAGGTTCAGGGGCCAAATTCAGCCCTCCTGGGATCCCAATCCATCCCTCTGGGATTCCTCAGATGGCCATGCTCCCTTCCCGCATCCCTTTCCCCTGACAACCATTTTTTTGGGGTGTCTTCCCAGCTTTTGTGCAGTTTTTCCTGCATTCTAAAAGATTGAAAAGCCTCTCTGACAGCTTAGTTCCTGGCAGTAAGTGCTTTAAGCCTGGTACTTTGTTCGGTTTCTGTATGTTCGCATTTTTGGCACCACCATTTTGCCTTTGGTCCTATGTGACACAGGAATGTGGCCCTTGAGATGTCTCTAAAACTGTATTTTCCTAAGGATGGATGGACTCACAGGGGTCCAGGAGTGGTGGGCACTCATGGACCTGCCACTAGTCCATGTGAGGGGTGCTGTGTGAGCCCCTGGATGGCTTGCTGCATGGTCTGTGAGCACTCCACAGTTGCTTGCTTCCCGTGAGCCATCTGCTTCTCCCCACTGTCCAGAAATGCTGGGCTCCCAAAAATGCACAGATCTGACCTTGCACACAATAGCTGCCATAAATAGCCATTTCTATAAGATTAGAGGTGCAAAGGGACCCTTTTACGCCTCTGATCTTGCAGAAATGGCTATTTACAGTAGCCATCCTCCATCCACCGCTCTGGCATTCCAGGGATTCATTAGTTTCTTTAAGTGCATCCACTTAGAAGGTGAGAGACTGAATTCGCCTGCGGTACTCAGTAGCTTCTTGTTTGGTTTGATGCAGGTCATCATTGTTCCAGGTACCAGCTTTAGACAGATCTGCACATTTAGATTTGTACCACTCTTCAGCTTCCTGAAGGTTCTTATTAGCAATGGTTTCCTATTGTTGATTCACATTATGCAAGGCAGCAGTGAGCTCCAGCTTGGCATCATCCATTTCAATTTGGATATGCTGCTCCTGGATTTGGACCTGAAGCTCACGGATTTCCTCATCATGAAGCTTTTTTCAAGAAGTCAATGTCTTCTTGCAGGGACTCGAGATCTGCATACTTTTGGGAGCCCAGTATTTCTGGAGACCGGAGAGAAGTGGGTGGCTGAAGGGCACTCACAGACTGCAAGCATCCAATGGCCCAGCAATCTGGGTTCAGGGATCCGGATGGTGTGTGTGTGTGTGTGTGTGTGTGTTCCTGCCAGATTCCTGGACCCAACCAGATGCTTGCGACTTCCCTATATTTGGCCCTCAAGAGATTTCCCCACCCCTGTCTTTGGGGATCAACCTCTTCCATCTGCAGCAGCTATTGGTCTGAATTAACTATTGCCTTTGAAAGAACAGCTTGCCATCAAAACACCATCAGGTAACCTGATGGAAATCTTAGAGATAAAACAGCAACAATCCAACAGAGAGTTAATCGAGCTTAAGAAACTTCTGCTCTTTGTTGGGTCATGGACAACATATTAATTTTTATAAAAGCTCCAGCAATCACGGACCGTAGCCATTCTGTGGTTTGGATTCACCATTCAGTCCTCCATATTGCAGTGTTACAATTCGTTCCTGGGGTGGGAGGATTCTATCCAATTTCCACTCTGTGAAAGCCTCAACAAATTCTCCTGCACCCTGCCAAAGTAAGGAATAGTGTTTTCTGGCTTTAAAATCCCCACAGTCCTCTTTATTTCTTAGAGGAATAGATTTCTGTCCTAATCCGAAAACATGGAATTATGCTCTCTCTCCCTTTTCTCAATCGCTATCCAAAGGCGTGTTTGGGTTTTTCTTATTTTGTTTGTTGTTTTTCTTATATAAGTTCAAAGCATGATGTTCACTGAAGCCATTAGTAATCCTAAAATACGACTTGGCACATTAAATAGATTGGTATGCCAGGGTCAGCTCTGCTTCTTCATTTGTGTTCTAGACACAAACGTGTTCCATGCGAGAGATCACTTCTTAGGGGCCAAGCGTCTGTGGAAGGAAGCAACTCTTTGATTTTGAACTGATCCAGAATCCCCTGAAAAGAAATCAGTAGTCCTATTGACAACAACCAGTTTTGGATTATAAACAATAATAATTGCATAACAGGCATTGCATGATTGGCCAAGTATAATAGGACTTCCTGGCTCAATTCCAATATTGAACTAAGTCCTTTTATGCAGTGGTGGAACTTGGCAAACCTAGAAGGCAGGACAATAAAAGACAGATCTGGGCCTGCCAATCAGAAAAGGAATCATCATAACTTGCTGGCATATTCCAGTCTTCTTCACCCTGCCTTACTTCTAGGCAATTTTCAGTTTGTAAACTGAGAAGTGATATGTAGTAAGGGTGTGCAACGTGGGTCTTCTCTGCCTCAAAATAACGGGCTCAAGTTAAAGGAAGCCAGATTCCAGCTGGACATCAGGAAAAACTTCCTGACTGTTAGAGCAGTATGACAATGGAATCAGTTACCTAGAGAGGTTGTGGGCTCTCCCACACTAGAGGCCTTCAAGAGGCAGCTGGACAACCATCTGTCAGGGATGCTTTAGGGTGGATTCCTGCATTGAGCAGGGGGTTGGACTTGATGGCCTTGTAGGCCCCTTCCAACTCTGCTATTCTATGATTCTATGAAATTCGAGCCAGAGCTCCATTGGGGAGATTTTCTGCCCCAATTTTGGAGTGGCTCCCCTTGCTCTGCCCCATCGGCTTACCCATTGGAGAACCATCTGTTTTCGGATAACTGCTCTCGTCAATGGAAATTAAGCAAATGCTTATAGCTCCTTCCCTTTTAAAGATAAAGAGATGAAACTTGACACAAAATCTCTGGCTGCGAAACTATTAGCTTCTCCTCTTTCCTGAGAGAGTCTGGTCTACATGCCTCTGGGAAGTTTTATACAGCAGGGAGGCTGTGCTGGAGTGAAAAGAGCAATCTGATTCCAGTTCCCTTTTCTGGATAGCTTTGGCCACCTTTGCATCAGTCACTAGGCTTAATTTTAAAGGAACATATAGTGACCGAGGGGTGGGCAAACTCACCTGCGCTTGCCTGGGCAGGTGTTTGCCCTGTCGCCACAGCTTCTCACCCCCATGAGCCCCAACTCAGAAGAGGCTCACAGTTCCCTGGTGAGTGCTCAGCAGCCACCCGTCCATGAGCCAAAATCACACACTTCCCTTTCCTGCATCAGTAGTGGCCACCATTGATGCAGGGAAGGGAAGTGCACCAGTGTGGTGTAGTGGCTAAGGTGTTGGACTGGGAGTCGGGAGATCCGGTTTCTAGTCCCCACTTGGCCATGGAGACCCACCGGGGGACTTTGGGCCAGTCACAGACTCTCAGCCCAATCTAGCTTACAGGGCTGTTGTTGTGAGGATAACGTGGAGAGGATGATGATGATGTACACCACCTTGGGTTCCTTGGAGGAAAAAAGGCGGGTTATAAATGTAATAAATAAATAAATAAATAAATAAATAAATAAATTTCAGTACATGGGTGGATGGCTGTGGGGGTTTTCAAGCATTCGGGTGGGTGTCCACACATGTGTTGGGAGCACCCATCTGGGTCCAAGGGGGCAGACACAGGGGGGTTCCCACAGGACTCTTGGACCCAGTTGAATGCTTTCAGCTTCCTTACTGGTGGCTACATGTCTTCTGACATGACTGTAGCAGAAACACAAGAGGAAGAAGTACAGGTTCCTGATTTCAGCACCATGGAAAGCTCCAAGTAAGCAATGAGGCCTTATGTGTCTCATCATCCTTTTTATGCTACCTAATCCTTTTTGTCCCACCTATGTTGTTTATGGTGTGCAAATGCATTTTGCATTTTCCAGTTGTTAACTATTATTCTGTGACATTGTACATATGCACCCCAATTTGGGGAAGTAGCAATCCTGTTTCATCAGCACTTGAGGCTCGCAAAGGAAGAGGCAAGCCAAGTTGAGTGGATTCAGGTCGAAATAAGTCAAGTGCAGCCAAACAGTCAGGCAGGTTACAATAAGGCAGGTCAGAATACGTCAAGTTACAGTAAGTCAGTAAGACCTGTCAAACTCAACCAGATGAAGGTATAACAAATAATGTAAAGGTAAATCAGATCACACTGGCATCAACACAGCAGATTTTAGTAAGCAGCAATCAGGACCCTGGATAGCTCTCAGTTCAGTCCACTAGCTGAACTAAAAAACGGGGACTCTGGATAGCTTCTAGTGCAGCTTGCTGGTTACGCTGAAGAATGCTGTCTCAGTAAAGAACTCTAGTCACCTAAAACTGTAAGAAGGATGGCATGGCCTCATCTTCAGTGGCTCCATTCCCACCACACTCCCCAGAAGAACTATCTATAATCCTCAAAGGGATTGTAGTTGATCCTATGCAGCATTGACAGAGTGAGATGATGATAGGAGAGCAAAGTCCTCGAGTCAGGAGAGTATAAAAAGGGGTCTGAACCCACCTTCCCAATTGGGGTAGACTATGATTTGTCTGAACCTGCATCCTCCTAGGGGTAATGCTGGGATGTGGATGTATGGGACGTAAGAGTCCGGGTATGTCTACACTATGCGCATATCCCAGGAACATCTCTGGAACATCCCTGTGCATCCAAATGACACACAGGGGATCATGGGGGCAAGCCGGGACAACCAGGGACTTTCCCTGGGATATCTGGGACCATGGCAAACCCAATTTTGCTGTGGTCCCAGAACCATCCCAAGGAGCGCAGGCCATGTGGCCATTGCTCCTGGGCATGGAGCTGTGCGGGAGCATTGGGGGTGGGGTTAGGGTTAGGGTTGGGGTTTTTAAAAACTCACTATTGCAGAGGAGTGCAATTGCACATCTCCTGTTGCCAAAAAAAAAAAAAAAAAATTGTGGCCGCAGCATCCCTCTTTCCTTCCAGGGCATTGTGTGGCCATCAAGACACTGGGGGAGGATCATGGAAGCAGGTAAGTCTGTGATCCTGCCCCTTCCTCCCCTAGCTCTCCGTATCATTTCTTGGGCAACCGGATGTGAGTGAAGGAGACTTCGTGCACTAGTTTTTGATACTTTTGCATCCTGCCCTTTCACAGCAGTGTTGTAAGCTGATCGTCATAGCTGGCTTCTTTTGAGGGGATTGAAACACGAGAGGCAATGCATCAAACAAGTGTTACCACTCCCTTGTTGCAACAGAAGCCAAGACTAATTATGGTGAACACTCTTCAATATGATTCAGAAATAAATCACCAGTTACAAATAAAATATTACTGGGGGGAAATCTAGAGGGTTGAACTGGTAATTTGCACCGAGCACCAACACATCTGGAAGAATGTTTCTTTTTTGTTTCTTTTCCCCCATTATAACGTTAGCTAAAACAAAGGCTAGCCTTTCTTAAAAGCCTTGGATTTTGATGGTCATTTGGGTATGGATTCAAAATACATAGAATCATAGAATAGTAGAGTTGGAAGGGTCTATAAGTCCAAGCCCCTGGTCAATGTAGGAACCCACTTTAAAGCATACCTGACATATGGCTGTCCAGCTGCCTCTAGTGTGGGAGAGCCCACGACCTCTCTAGGTAATTGGTTCCATTGTCGTACTGCTCTAACAGTCAGGAAGTTTTTCCTGATGTCCAGCCTGAACCTGGCTTCCTGTAACTTGAGCCCATTATTCTGTTAAGTTAAAAAGCAAGATGGCACATGGACAGAATCTCATTTTCCATCCTAGGGTATAGATGTATTTTTGACAAAAATAACGTCCAATTTGCATTGCATTGTGCATTATGAGCTAGGCAAATTCATATTTTGAACTCATTAATTAAGGACTCTGGACAACATTACTAGCCCTGAATGGCAGAGGAGAAGATAGTGCCTCTTTCCTCCCCACCCTCTTATTTCTATAGTACCAAAGCAGCTGCTGCCTCTTCTCTCCTTTACCATAAGACTGCTATAACTATGATACTTTCTTTAATACTGTTTCTTCTAGGTGATGAAGAGAAGAGTCAAGGCAGTGGCAAGGTGAGGGTAGGGGACAGTCCCTAGGAAAGGAGAAAGGAACCATGCAGAAAACAGAACTGCCTGGCTCTGGCTCATCTCTCTCACATTGCAAAGTGCCAGAAGAGTAGCGGGCTCAGGAAGAACCAGTGTGATGTAGTGGTGAGAGCATTGGACTGGGACTTGGGTGATCCTCACTCTGCCATGAAGCCCACTGGGTGATTTGGGGCCAGTCACTGACTCTCGGCCAAACCTACCTCACAGGGCTGTTGTGAGGATAAACACAGAGAGGAGGAAGACTATGTAAACTGACTTTGGTTCCATGCAAGGTGAAAAAAGTGAGATATAAATGTAATAATAAGATAATAGCACGAATAAAAGAGGCATCCCAGAGGGAGTGTGGAGAGAGTATGGTTGGTGTGTATTTGAGTTCTCCATTCCTTCTGCCTGTTAAATGTCATGGAGCTTTTTCAAAGCAAGCTACTAAAAAGAGTTAAGCAAGTAAAACACAGAACGGAGTGCCAATTTAATACTAGAATCCATACAGTAATGCAATTAGAGTTTAAAAACACACACACAACGATCCATCAATGATATTCCAGCTCGCAGGAGGGCATTGCAATTAATTTAATTCTTCTGTGTCTTTCTGTATTCTCTGGCTGGAAACAAGTGATCATTGCTCTTACAAGTGCCCCACATGAGGGGTCAAATTTCATTAACGAACTGTCTTTTGAAGGCTCCAGAAAAGTTATGAGTACCGGGAACTCAAGGAAGGGGTAGCCACAGATAACAGAGGGCCATATTTCTGCATAGTCATTGGGTTTTGTTATTTCAAGAACCCCATGTAGGCAATCAGTGGGAGGCAGTCTGGTTTCTCCCCCAGATTTTTTGGATTACAGCTCCCACAATGCCTTCCTATTAGCCATGCTGGATGAGGTTAATGAGATTTGAAGTTCAAAACATTTGTAAGGCTTTCACCTGAGCACTTTTGATCAGCTTAGGCTGATATACCAACTTTGCCCTTATCTGGACAGAGATAGCCTAAGCTAGCGTTATCCATGCTCTCATAACCTCTCGTTTGGATTACTGCAATGCATTATACGTGGGGCTGCCTTTGAAAACAGTCCGGAAACTTCAGCTGGTACAAAACAGGGCAGCACGTTTACTAACAGGGACTGGCCAGTGAGACCACATCATGCCAGTCCTTTTCCAACTTCACTGGCTGCCAGTCCAGGTCTGGGCCCGATTTAAAGTGCTGGTATTAACATTTAAAGCCCTAAACGGCTTGGGGCCAGGCTATCTGAAAGAATACCTCCTCCCATATGTACCTGCCCAGACCCTAAGGTCACCCTCAGGGGTCCTTCTCCGTGAGCCCCTGCCAAAGGAAGTAAGGCAGGTGGCTACCAGGAGGAGGGCCTTCTCTGCTGTGGCACCCCAGCTGTGGAATGAGCTCCCTAAGGAGGTTCACCTGGCACCTTCACTATATTCTAACAGATGCCAGGTGAAGACCTTTTTATTCTCTCAGCATTTTAATAGTCTATAAATTTAATTTTAACTTTGTTGTTTTAAATTTGTATTTTAAATTTGTATTTCTGCTGATGATCTTATCCTCGTTCTGCTTTTATATTGTATTTTATATCATGCTTTTATACTGCTTGTTTTATATTCTGAATGGTTTTAATTCTTGTGAACCACCCAGGGAGCTTCGGCTATTGGGTGGTATAAAAATGCAATAAATAAATAAATAAATAAATGATTACTTGTCTCATCCCCCTGTGAATACAGATTGTCCTTCACTGCAGGTATTTAAGTCTATCTAGAGTGTCCATAGGGTGAATATTTGCCTTTCTTTGCATGTAATGAAGTGCATGCAAAACTGCTCTTTTTCATTTTGAGTTAGGGGAAAAAAACCCGAAGTCAATAAATTCAGCAAGGTTCTTCTATCAGCCAGCTCAAGCACTTATTTTAAAAATGTCTAGCTCTTTATCAGGTGTTAAGTTGTATAGAAATTAAAGTGCACTAGTAGGGCAAGAATAGGATTGATTGGGGCGGCTGTGATATGTTCACAGATTCATGCTGGGAATCTATAGAAAAGACAATGCATCTCTAATGTGAATCAATATAGGCAGCCTGAAGATGGCTTCTTCTAAAAAGAAATGAAATCAAATGATCTCTCCAAAAGACAGAGTGCAATTCTACCCCCAAAGAAAGTCATCAGATCCTTGCATTCCAAGAACCCATTTATTCAACAATTGTGACTGTTTAAGTGATTCCCCCTCCCCCTTAAACAACAGTGGAATTCAAGGGGAAAATAACAGAACTATAATTTGGCAGAATGCACTAAGGCCATTGAGTTAAGATGCCAACAAAGTTCAACAATTCATGGCCTTTGCTTTACAAAGAGAAGCCATGGAGCTCTAACAAACCTGTGAAGGACAGGGTTAGGCAGCCTTTTGGGGTCAAGGAAACATTTGGCAATTTGAGAAACTGTCCTGGGCACCATCACACAATGGCTGCCATGATAAGCATGGCAAAGGGCAAGTAAGCTGCCCAAAAGACTGAGTATGAGGCAGAGGTGGGGTCTGAGCTCCAACACACTAAACAACTCCTTTGAACTTTTGGTTTTCAGCACCAACAAATATCTATGGCACAGCAGAATGTGTTAAATGCACCTTGGCAGCACCAAGAAAGATCTCCATAGGCACATTGGTGCCCATGTGCCTCAAGTTGTCTACACCATGAAGGAGCTGTTTCTTCATGGTGCTATACCATGCAGCTGTGATGTGGATCTGAATATTGGCAAACAAGGGCAAAGGTCCACCATGCAATCAAGCCATCTTATGTGGTTGTGAATGGCTTCCTGGCAGCTTGGTGAGTGTGATGAGGGAACGATGCCCATGCCGAAAGAGTGCAAAAATGTCCTTTTGTGGAGATTAAGGCAATGGAGTTGGCGCTCCTAGTCTCCAGTAAACTATCTTTCCCCATTAGGGACCGAAAGTACAAGTCCCAGAACCCCAGTGAGAAGCTGATGTTCCACACATAATTTTCTCCTGAACCCTTCTGGTACCATTTTCTGTTCCTCCTTCAACCAAGTAAGCCCATGAGCTTCCTTCTTCTTCTGTAACAATTTCTGATCTCTTTTAGGCATTCTAATTTTCTGGTAGTTTATATCCTCCAAATTGCTCTTAATCTAAAAACCTAATTTGTGTGCTAACCATCTAAAAAAAATGCAGGAGGGTTGCTGACTGCAGGAATTCCTACCACAAATGTTTGAACTGTTCCTGAATATTCACAATCATAAGATTTTTACAAAACAAAACCTTACACCAATGATATATTTATTTATTTATTTTTAAAAAAATCAAAATCCCAGTTGAAGTTGAGAAGTGTAGCTTTTGTAGCATCCATGGGGAAAAGGAAGATGGCAGACAGTAGCAGATAAGTGACAATCAGTATGCTCAGAGTAGAGGACCAATGAAACAGGGAAGTAACAAGCATCCATGATTGGAGGGCCCTGGACAAGGAAAATCAACTGTCATGCATACAAATGTAGGAACAAAGCTTGGTACTACGAAAACAAGAGATGAGTGAAAGCAAGAGATGAGCGAAAACCACCACAATTGCTGCATGTAACTGAGAAAAAATGCGGAGGGCTTAGGGAAGAAGGGATATATTCTCTAGGGGTTTCTTCGAACAGTGGGAAGAAACAAACCCAACAAAACGAAATTTGTTCAGTATTCAGGGAATCACTCAAGTCTCACAATACCTTGTTTCCAATATGTTTTCCAGTGTGAAATGCCTATTTTCCCAAATGCACACTGCTGATTTTTCAGTAAATGTTCAAAAAGGATTAGGTAGCATGTCCCCAAAATCTCTTTCCGGGGTACTCGTAGCTAATTTTGACCTCATCAAATGGATTTTATTACCCCAATGTGTATCAGTTTAAATGGATGTACACTGCATTTCATCTTCCATTCTGTTAGGAGAGTCCTCTTTGACCTCTTAGTAGATGGCCTGGGATTCTTCCTTCCTGACTTCTGGTCAGTTATGAACAAGGTACCATTCTTCTCAATTAGCAAGGGTGGGCAACTGGTAGACCTCCAGATATTTTGGTCTACAACTCCCATCAGCCCTAGTGAGCATAACCAATAATGAGGGATCATGGTAGATGTAGGTCAAAACATCTGAATGATCAAATGTTGCCCACTCCTGAAGTTAGGGATAGCTTCCCTTCTTTCCACAATCAGTTTTTTTCCAAATCCTCAAGCTCTTTCCATCTTGTTTATGAAGAAGTTTGTGAAGTTCTTCTCAAAAATGAACTGAACGCAAATCCTCAGAGGACCCTAGCATTTAAATCCCCCTGCTGTGAAAACCCGTTCTTTATTCTCAGGCTTTATAATTAGGAAAAGGGGGCTCTGTGATTCCCTTGAAGACCTTTCCCCAACAAGAACTTGTTGAATTACATCATATGATTCTATCCAACATATTTCTTTATTATTTCTAGTATGGCAGTAATAAAAGTTAAATTGATCAATTTAAATACATCTACAGTCAAAGAAATTAAGGAGTGAACATTTCACTACATGTCACCATCTTTCTGGAATGCATTACGGGACACAGCAAGATCATGAATGAATATTTAAAACTGACAGGATTCTTGCAATTCGATAATAAAGTGGCATCTCCATGTTTTCTACAAATTTCCCTGCACTGCAGGAAGAAAATATTATTTCAGCATGGATTTTAGCAAACGCACCCACATTTTAAACACACAACAGCAAAGAATCCATTACATCTGAACTGAAGGAAGATAAAAGACAACACAGAGCAGCAAGGAGGATATATCATAGAGAATAATTCATCCAACCCAATAGAAAAATCAATCCAATTTCCCACAGGGGGAAACACACCTCTGAATCCAACAAATCTGCTATTATTCACACATCAAGGGCAAAAACCAAACAGTCAACACAGGAGAGAAGCATACACTAAGAAAAGGAAATCAAAAATATGAAACCTAATGCTACGGGCATAGCAATGATCATCATCACATGCATCCACTCATGACCTAAGTCAGGTGTCTCTTTGAAGAGGGTGTTTCATGTGCTCAAGCAGATGTTCATCTCATAGGGAGTGAAGACTCTACAAGGCCATAGTGTGGGAGGATTGGGTTCCAATCCCTGCTTAGCTATCATAGAATGATAGAATCATAGAATAGCAGAGTTGGAAGGGGCTTACAAGGCCATCAAGTCCAACCCCCCTGCTCAATGAAGGAATCCACCTTAAAGCATCCCTGACAGATGGTTGTCCAGCTGCCTCTTGAAGGCCTCTAGTGTGGGAGAGCCCACAACCTCCCTAGGTAACTGGTTCCATTTTTGTACTGCTCTAACAGTTTTTCCTGATGTCCAGCTGGAATCTGGCTTCCTTTAACTTGATCCCATTATTCCGTGTCCTGCACTCTGGGAGGATCGAGAAGAGATCCTGGCCCTCCTCTGTGTGACAACCTTTTAAGTATTTGAAGAGTGCTATCATGTCTCCCCTCAATCTTCTCTTCTCCAGGCTGTGAAACCATGGGCCTGACATTCCTTACATGGTTGTTGTGAAGATAAAAGAGGGGAGAACACCCATATGCCACCCTGAGCAAATTTAGATAGGCAGAAAGATAGATGAATATTTATACAAAAATGGAAGACAACACCAATAGGTGCGCTGTTCTTTTCTTTTTTGGAGCTAAAAAGTCTGGTTTGTGCAATGTGTTTGAGCAAATCTAAGGGTTTTGGCTTCGATCATTAAGTCTGGACTCCTCTATATATTATCTATAATTCAAAAGATATAATTCAAATGATCCATTACTAGGTCATAATAGCCTTGTGATCTTGCAGTGTGGAATGAAAATCAATCACCAACATTCCTTGTATGGCTGATCTGCCAAGTATAATATATATATATATATATATATATATATATATATATATATATATTCAAATGAGCAAGAAAGCCAAGTTCAAAAAGCTAATGGATTGATAAAATATGTGTGGGATGCACTACTGTCTGAACATCATATCTAAATACTGCCTCACTTCCCTGACATTCTTCTTCCATGTATCGCATGTACATTAATGAAAGTTAAATTTCATTAATGTAATTATAGCTGAAAGAATGAGTTCTGAACCCTGAAGTCCTTGGTTCAACTCTCGCATCTCCCATGAACTCACAATGGTGGCCTTAGAAGTCATTTCCTCTCTTCCTCAGTCTCCCACCTGCAATATCTGGATATTTACCTACCTTATAGGAATATTGAATAGGGCTGTGAGATAATATATGTGTAATGCCTTGAATACTTCAAAATATTGCTAGTGCAATAAAATCATGGCCTATAACCCTGCCATTCTTATAACAAGGCATGCAGGAAAAATTCAAGTTGGACTAAAATGAGTTCAGATTTCTAAGGATCCAACACATGGAATCTGGATACATTTTTTTTTTAAACTTTCCTAAAATTTACACAAATTCATTCACAGGAAAATACGCAAGTTTCTGCTGAGACGTATGCCATGCTGGAAAATATATGCAGGGGGAAGTCAAATGGGGAACAATACAGTAGATATTACATACTAATATAAATTATGTAAATTGCCACCAACTTTCTTATGGAATTATTTGTGTATATTTTTCGCATAATGGGATTTTTTTTAAAAAAGTCTGTCTGTGAACGGACGCCGAAAAGAACAACTCTGCACATTCCACAAAACATACACGGGATGTATTTCACAAAATCCAGACATCCCTACTTATAACCTATGCAGTTCAATGTTGGGAGGATATATAAAGAACATCAAAAACATTTGCGTGTACATGGCATCTATAGCCACAATAAATTAATTCATGCTAAAAATTACATTGCATTGGTAATTCTGCTCTTTAGCCTGATAGCAAAAGAGAGAGAGAGCTTTAAAAGAGATGTATTTATCTTATATAGCATCCAACTTGTAGTAGGACAGATTTCCAAATGACTGACAGTTGGGCAAAGGAAAATGAACATTTTTCTAGAGAATGACCATTCTGCCATGCCCGGCAAAGCCTGGGCGTGGGGAGGTGATTGCAGGCAGGGTAAGGAGAGAGACGTGCCCAATTTTTATTTGGTGACTTCGGGTGGTGCCACTGTTATGGGAGGGGTTAGGTGTGCTTATAAAATGGGCACTTACCCCTCCCATATGCTTCTTGCTTGCACGGCTCCCTCCCTCCCTCCCTGTAGACAGTGTGAGCTTGCTGGTTGCCATTAGGGGGCCGAGTAGGAATTTTTTTCTCATATCCTAATTTGGCCATGAGTTTTTTCGCCTACTCCACACTGTAAGACAGTCTGGGAGCATAATTAGGTTGATTGGATGTTAGCTTATTTGGTCACATTTGATGTTGGGCAGGTAGGATTGGGCATCCAAAGGGAATCTTAATGGTGAGCATTTAATAGGCACTGTTGCGGTGACAGGTAATTTCCTGAGGGCTCCCAGTGTTGAGCCTTGTGGTCAGGCTGGGAGATAAGGATTACCTCTGAGGCCAACTTTTCTCACCCCACCTTGAGCCCAGTGGCCTGGGTTTGGGGGTGACAAAGGAAGGTCTCCCTACCCCACAAGGGGAATGGCCAGTGGGAGGGCGAATGAGGCAGCGCCAATTCACTGGCCAAGAATGCTCACCCGTATTCAGAGAGATCTATAAATAGGCCATGCTGGATGCCCGATAGGATTTACCCCCTTTGCAGATCTTAAATAAATGTGGCCCTGTTTAAACCCAAAGTTCTGTGTGTCGTCTCTTCATTTCTTGCATCTGTCTCGCAATTAGCAGTTCTTGCCATTGCTGATCATCTGCATATGCTTGGAATTGTGCTATGCTTAAAATTAAAATCCACAAGCCTAGAATCATTTGTTTTGTACAGATTACAGTGCAGGCAATACTGAGCTAGACAGACCATTGGTTTTGGATAGTACAAGCCAGCTTCTTGTGTTACTTAGGAAGTTTAAAAATGACACTTCAGCTTTAAGATTTTTATTTCTTCTACTTCAGACCATGTGTATCTCTGCCAACTATGCTTCTCTCACCTTCATATGATTATACCAAAAGACTTACCCTTTGTCTTTTTGCTGTTATGTGGCTGCTGCTATAGTACGTAAGAACATAAGAACTGCCATGCTGGATCAGACCAAGGGTCCATCTAGTCCACCACCGTGTTCACAGAGTGGCAAACCAGCTGTCAACCAGGGACCCAGAAGCAGGACAATGTGCCTCTTATACTAGAATATACCTGACTAGTACACTCGTTTCAACTAGTTTTTTTGCATTGGAAGAAGACACAGGTTGAAAATACCTGTTATGTTTGAAGAATAAATGCATTTGTCTACTTTACAGAAATGCAAAATGCAACTCTACTGGACCTCTCAGTGGCTTTTGATACTATCAACTATGGTAACCTTCCAGATCACTTGACTGGGGCTTGGTTGAGTTCCTTCCTCATCGTTATACTCTGGGCTTTGCTAGACCTGCCGGGATAAGCCGGCAGGGAGGCGGGGCCACGGCGCGCTAACGTTAGCGCGCGCCGCCTCAGCTTCCAGATGCCAGACGCGCAGGGACGACGCAAGCCCTGCAGCGTCCGCCATTTTTTTTTTTTTTTTTTTTAGTTTAAAGGGGCCACATGCGGCCCGAAGACTCAGGAGAAGGTAAGGGCTTTTTTTAGTTAACCCCCGCCATCCCCTCTCCTGCCGGTCCGGCCTTCCCTCCCCCATCTCCCACCCCCCAGATCACCCCCCCTGGCACGATGGGCACAGTGCTCGTATGAGCGCTGTGCCAAGTCCGTGGCTTTTCGCGGCTACTCGCGAGTAAGCGAGTAGCCACAAAAAGCCATGGACCTTCCTAGACGTTTCGCAGCCCCGGCCTGAGGCCGGGGCTGTGAAAAAGGCACGCCATAAGCGACTTCGGTTATGGCACGTTAGAGGAGGCCTCAGTGCGGCCTGGCGCGGATTCCCCTGTGCGTCATCTGGACGCACAGCAGGGAAACCGGCCCACAAAGCGCGCTAAGGCCTCGTCTAGCAAGGCCCTCTGTTTTTCACTTCAGGACGACTTTAGAAGGAATTGTTATTTCAGATTGGTAATAGAGCCAACAAAACAAAGCTTAATTCAGACAAGATCGAGATGCTGTTTGTCAGAACGGGTGCTGGTTCAGGTTGCACTAAGATACTGTTTGAAGCACATGGCCCTCCCTTTAAAGGGATGGATTTTCTAGACTCAGGCCTTTGCTAGACCTAGTGGTCTAGCGGGATGGAGGGGTGAAGATCTTGCGATTTTTTCACCATGAAATCTCTCCCTCAGTTCTCACACAGCGCACGACGACCTCAGACGGAGAGGCATAGTGCCGCCATTTTTTTCCGGTTAAAGGGCCAGCAGCGCACGAATGCTTGTGCACAAAAGATAAGTGATTTTTTTAAAAAATAATTACTTTCCCTGCTCCCCCCCAGCCCCAATGGGTGCAGAGCTCCTGAGGAGTGCTGTGCCCTTTGCATGGGTCCCAGCATCTCGTGAGGAATCGCGAGGAGCCGGGACAAACCGCGGCGCCTGGCCACACATTCTGCTGTCTTGGGTTCAGCCCTAGACCATGGAAAAACCAGGCCTAAAGGATAGGGTGAGGTCCCAGGGCAAGGGAGGTATCATCTCTCCATGATCCTGGGATCTCCTGTGTGTCATGTGAACGCACAGGGACGATCCCGGGGATCACCCCAGGATTTTGCCCCATCTAGCTATGGCCTGAGTCAGCGTTGACTCCTACATACATAAACACACTAAGTTATTAAGCTACTGCTCACATGTGCGCCCTCCAATTTATTTGATAGCATCAATAGAACAAGTAGGTTTCCCCAGGCCTTGCAAAGTGTAGGGTTAAACCAACCAGGTTTACTTTCTCAGCTCTTAATTCATGAGAAGCAGAGAGAGAGAGAGAGAGAGAAGAAACACAAGTGAGCTTTGCCTCTGTTGTAATTTGTGGTGAGGCCTCATGTCCTACAATACCCATAATATGAGAAATGGCTCTCGAATTAGAGGAGGTATCTGCAGTAGCACAGTGGTTATTCTATCATGCAGTGCTCTGAATAGATTTCACTTGATCAATAGCTAAACTTTATAATTATCATGGGGATTGGGGCAACCATATAATGAGTTTCTGAGCCTTTGCCAGAGGCTGGCAATGACAAAAATGGGAAGAGGAAGGTAACACCATGTGGCAGCTCTGATTCATGTCATAAGCACTGTTCAATTTTCCTACTTGTGGGCAATGTGAAAAACCTGCCACATATCTGCTGATCACCCATCTCACCGTACAGCTGCATATGCTCCTGTGCATACTGATGCCTTACAGGTCAGTTCATTACATATATCTTAATCTCTAGCACAGCCAAGGAGAAGTGGAGTTGATCTCATGTAATCTCTTCCAAATTTTCCCTGGTGGATGCTCCTTCACTTGAGCTGCCCCATCCCTTTGAGTCTTTTCCTGTCTCCACCCCATTTTTAGATGTGTCTTTCTTCTCCCCATCATGATTAATGGTACCGGAGGATCCTGTGCTACTGGATACAGAAGCCAACCATGCCAGGCGGATTGTATTTCAAGAAACATTTCTATTCTTTCTGCTGTGCACAAAAAAAGATACAATTGTTCTACCTGTCAACAAAGACAGAAACGGAAAATTAATAACCATCTTTTGACCTGCTGCCTGAATTGTTTTTGCTCCTTCTAATTTCCTGCCAAAGCGCGCCATACGGCTTTGCAAGGTGACATTTTCAGAAGCACCGCACAGATTGATAGGCTAAACTACTGAGAAACTGAGAGAATTCTTATAAAGAATGACCTTCATCCATTATAAATTCAGACCTCATGATGCTATTACTGCTAAGAAAGAAAAGAAAAGAAGAGGAAAATAGCTCCTCACAAATAAGCAGCAATAATAAAAAAAAGGCTCAGGCAGGATACAGATCACAAGGAAACAGAAAACAAAGAGAAATATAATCTGCAAAAGCAAGATAATGCTCTACCGAAAAAGTCTAATTTCAGTGTTTTCAGGGAATACAAGATACAGAACAGAAGCATCAAAGTGGTCTTGAAAACTTCAGAAAGTATAATGCAAACAACAGTGTCATATGTGGTAGAATAAGGAGGAAATGAAATGGTAGAGTCCTGAGATGACAGAATGGATTGTACCACTACAACAAACATGGGGACACATTCAAAAATGGTTCCCTCCATCTGCAATCTGAAGTGCTACAGCCAATCCATCACCTCACTGCAATACCATCTCATTCTCCTGCCTGTGTAGACCACACCTCAGAGCCACTTCACAAAGTATATGTATTAATTCATGCACAGACACTCTCTGTATATACTCCTGCATGGATAACTATAATGTGTGAAGCAGCCATGGTTATAGGAATTGCTGCTGATATATCTGTGAAGTGCTGATTGACACACAACATATTCCCATGAAAAAAAATGCATATCTGAGGGAAGATTGGGATTGCTTTAGGTAATAGAGATTCAAATTTTGAAAACCCAACTATTTCAAATCATAAAAGCAAGCCCTATAATTTTATTAGATTGTAAGCCTATGCGGCAGGGTCTTGCTATTTACTGTTTTACTCTGTACAGCACCATGTACATTGATGGTGCTATATAAATAAATAAATAATAATAATAATAATAATAATAATAATAATAATAATAATAATAATAATTATGAAGCCACAAGAGCCTCGTGTGGCGCAGAGTGGTAAGCGGCAGTTACTGCAACCAAAACTCTCCCCACGGCTTGAGTTCGATCCCAGCGGAAGCTGGTTCTCAGGCAGCCGGCTCAGGTCAACTCAGCCTTCCATCCTTCCGAGGTCTGTAAAATGAGGAAAAGGTAACTGTGACTGGGGAAGGCAATGGCAAACTACCCCGCTACAAAGTCTGCCAAGAAAATGTCAGCGAAAGCAGGCGTCCCTCTAGGAGTCAGCAATGACTCAAGTGCTTGCACGAGAGGTTCCTTTCCTTTCCTACAAAGCCACAGTTCTATTAAGTTGAAATATGTCACAGCACACACTGCAATTGTCAGCGTCACTTTAAGAGCCAGTTCAGGGCTGACAAAAGCTTGCACATGGTGGGGGAGCATGATGGTAGGCCTTGAAAGCAGGCGTATCCACCAAATAAACAAGCATATGAACATACCCAAAATATTCCAATGGATCTAGAAGACAACTTAGGTATAGAAGGGCATTATGAGGTTTCCACCTCTTTAGTGCCTCATTCTCTGGGAAGGACCCAATGACCAGTTCTTCTATGTCCTGAAGATGTTGAATTATCATCTTCAGATTCTGAGGACTCTAGCCATAAGGACATCGCAATGCCACAGCCACTTCTGTGTTGACACAGCCTGAGTCTGCCGAAACAGACTAGGTTCCTTTAAGGGAAAAGGTATTGATCAATAGCAAGGCAGGTCTAACTATTCTAAATATAGCCAAACCCATATCTAAGGCTTAGTCACAATCTACTGTGTCTTGGAGTAACATACAAGCTTGTCTGGCTTCCAGCTCCAGCATCACTTGGAGCTCTCCATGATTCTGTTCTCTTTCTCTTTCTGCCTCTCTGGGAAACCTGACTCCTACTTGGTTGGAGTCCAGCTCTCTTGTCCAAGGTCCTTAGTGTAAACCAGATCTTGAAATCCATCTTTTAAGGCCCAGTGAAGCCTTCCCTGAGACAGGGCTACTGCCTTAAACAGAATAATGTTCAATAAATAACAGTTCTTTGGAAAATCTTGACTTGTGCTCATGAATCTCATGAAGCTAGGAGAACTGAACAACTAATGGTAATGTGTTGAAATATCATGCCATATTTGCAAAATTAGGCATCATGGTAAGCAAATATTAATTCCTACTTTAAAATCTAATCCTTCAGAAGCCAGCAAACCATTCAGCATTCAGACTAGTATCACTACTGTAAAATGCTGACTTTCTTTAGAATTATCTGAAATGAATCTACACACTGAACTGTCACAATCAAAACGTGTGGGATAGAAATTGCTGTTCAAAAACTGGACCATGCTAGTTTAAAGTCATCCACTAGATGGCAATATAACAGCTCACAAGCCACAAGAGCAATTACTCTCACATGCATACACAACGGCACATTGTATTAGGGAAATGTGAAGCCTGTCACTTTATTTTTGTCGGTAGTTCCATCTCCCTACATACGGTTGCCACTATTCAGGCCACTTCTCTGCAAAAGTGGATGTGTGATTTCAACAGCATAGTTATTAATGATTGATGAACATTGTCTTTTGATCAATATCTGCAGCTGACTTAATTGTGCGTAATATTCCTCCATTCAAAGCACAAGTTTCCTCTAAGCAGCATAATGCAGATCGGAACCACTTTGAGTGTACGTGGTTAATCACTATTGGATTCATTGCACATTGTCCTGAGCTGAGCACCAAGTCAATGCTTTCTCTCTTCTTGCCGAACTAAGATTAATATTCCCAAGTGCTGCCTGTTTGGGATACTTATCTACAAGAGCAGATAAGCAAGATTTGGATTGGAAGTGTACATCCATAGGACCCCATTAGTATTACCAGTACTCATAAGGCATCCTATGGAATTCTGTACAATTTTGGGGGCGTATTTCCAGAAAAACATTGGAAGGCTATGAGGAGAGCTATGAAGGTGATGAGACTTATAGAAGACAAGGCTCATGTGTAGACAATGAAGGGGCTGATTATGAAGACAAAAGGTGCTGTGGTGACTACTCTTCATAAGATTCTATAGGCAATTGCTCACATGGTCGTCATCCCAAGCAAAACGCAAAAATAGCTGGTGAGGAATTACAAATGCACTTACAAACCAATGCATTTGGAATACATTCAAAAACCAAATCCATCATTTGGCACCAATGCCTTTCTATGGTTTACACAGGACAAACAGTATGATTTTTGCATACAAGAATGTATGGACACATGTCAGACATTAGAAAAGACAGACAAACCAGTACATTTTGTTCCAGCTTCAAGGTCATTCTACTCAAACAAAACAAAAGAAGTGTAAAGAGCAGGCTGAACATGAACTCCTGAACTAGAATGAATCTGCAGGTTTGACGTAATTTCACCAGGCCTTAATAACGGCTTAGGCTGGCTATGCTGTTATCATCTCACATTACATGCAAATTGAGCTCCAGACTACAAAGGCTGGGTGGTTCTTTACCCATTTATGTGTGTGACAACCCTTTGTGACTGGACGATGATGATGACTCAGTATCTCTGACCTGAGTATGTAACTACTTCTCTATAATCTCATCTTGCAAAACCCATATCTTCTACAGTAGATCATTCTCTCTCTCTCTCTCTCTCTCTGTGTGTGTGTGTGTGTGTGTGTGTGTGTGTGTGTGTGCGTGCATGACCCCACCCTCATATGTGCTTTCAACATGCAAGAGGTTTTGTCTGAACATCCTTTATGCAAAGAATTCATAATATAATCCACACCAAGTTCAAGATGGATGTGGAATGACTGCTACAACTTGAGCCCCTCAGTTGACGGTATGAAATATATGAGGGGTCCAACCTGAACATCACCACCCAGCTTTGCCAAAAATGGCAAGGATATTCCCCACATCATCCAAGGAGGCCTCTTACAGACCAGACTGAATCTGATGGTGGTCCATGATGCTTCCGGGTCAACACCACTTGCCTGTTCTTCTCTTTCTCCTCCTTGCATGCTACTGATCACCACATTTTCCATCCCTTGAGATTCGTCAACTTAACAGTCTTCCAGAATTTAAGAAAGACATAAAGACTGATCTCTTCCAGCAGGCCTACCCAGTTGAATTTTAAGATGCCTTTTTTAATGGTGTGCTGCTTTTAATGATGCACTGGTTTTAAACGTTTGAATTAGTTGTATGTATTTTATGGTATTTTTATTTGTGTTATACCCCACCTTGATCCATAGGTAGAGGTGGGTAACAAATACATTTTTATATTATTATTATTATTATTATTATTATTATTATTATTATTATTATTGATCTATCCCCCAGCCTGCCTTCAACTTAACTGAGACTGGGTAGGATAAACACTTTGGGTACAAGGAAGGGGTGTGGTGGGCTTTCATGTCCCAAATTAGGATGACTGCATTTTTATTTTCTGTTTTAAACAATTAGAATCCCATAGTCTATTTCGACCACTACTTTTAGGTAACTGGGATCCATCTTTTCAGTTTACAGACATCAGTGTGATGTTTAGTTCAGTCAGGCTCAATTTGATAGCCTCCCAAAATTGTTCATGAAAGATTTATGGGAGTTATGTTATTTCCAGCCTCAAGAGAACTGCCATCTCCCTTCAGGTCAATAGCCTGTTAGTTATAAAGCAGAGGCTGATGCCCATTGGTTTGAAAACATAAATCAGACTACTTCCATTCTGTGTTTTTTATCAGCTTCATTTTCTTGAACTTGCTTCACACCTCTTTTTTCCCCTCCTGTGCTGGGGCAAAGATAAGTGCCATGCAAATCTGGAAAAATCATCAGCAATTATCAGTCTTCAGGAGAGTAGAAGATAAGCATGCTGCCTCTGAGAACTTTTACGTCTTTTAATTATAAATAATATGCAAATCTAATTAAATTTTTTAGGTGGTGAAAAATTCAACGGTGGTCAAGCAAATGGATTTGTTTTTTCACAAACAGTATGGCAACCTTCATAATGGGTTGGATCCAGAGTTTGCTTCCAAGGGCAACCTGCAAGTGGCGTTCTGCTCAGAACATTCCTTCCGGAAGAAAGGGGGAGACGTGATACTCACTTATTTCCCCCTCCAGTTGCAGCCTCCAGCACCATTTCCCACACTGTTCCATAAGGTCCCCTGACCCTGTGAAGCAATTTTCATGGGGCATAAGGGGCAGCAGGGGAGGAGAAATTGAAGAAA
This sequence comes from Elgaria multicarinata webbii, assembly GCF_023053635.1. Taxonomy (NCBI): domain Eukaryota; kingdom Metazoa; phylum Chordata; class Lepidosauria; order Squamata; family Anguidae; genus Elgaria; species Elgaria multicarinata. Next base: position 22,048,958 of record NC_086180.1, on the reverse strand, counting down.
ATCAGCTCCTCCTCCATTCCACCATTGGGATTTCTTCTGTGGACAGAAGGAGTCCTTCTCTTCATAGGAGGCAAAGTATGGATCCAGTCCAATGTTCGGAAAACAGTGGTCATTCTAGTCCAGTGATACCTAAGCAGTGTGCCATGTAGCACTGCTAAGATCTCTTTGAGCCCAAAGGACAAACACACAGCAACATCAAAATCAGGAAGGCCTCCCAAATGCAGGAAAGCTGAGCTGGGATGGCCAACAGAGGGTGGAAAGGGTGAGAGATGTGGGTAGATGGGATGTCTGAGGCCTGCCTGACACCATCACATTTTTGGTGCCAGGTAAAGATCACCCTCTACTCTGAGGCATTCAATAGTATATGATATGGCTGTTTTAGAAGAGATCTATGAGAAAAAACATTGTTTATTTAAATTGTTTTTCTATGTTAAAAGTATGAGATGATTTTGTGGGTGAGGGAGGACGCATGAAAGAAGACACAGACACCAGAGCATTGGGTATAACTAGGGCCTCTTTATTGAATAATTCTGTTAATCCAACCCTCCCCGGATCTGAGTGTGACAGTGCGGGAATCTCACATCTACTCAGGCCTACTGCCTGCCAAAGGGCGAGCCACTCTCCAGGCAAGAAGCCGTTTCACCGGCTCCCTGCCTGTACGACACTCTGAGAGTGTGGAGAGACCATCCCACTGCACCCCCCGCCCACTGCCATAAGGGACAGTGGGTAGATGCAGTCAGTATGGTCTCCAACTGCACGCCATAGCCTGACTCGCAAGCCGCACAACCCCGAGGAGCAGGTCCTCTGGCTATGCAGCTCACCGCCCAGGGTGCCAGTGGGCTCACCGTCCCTGTCCTGGGTTTAGATTCCCGCACCTTCCTGCTCACAAATTAACCTACTTATAACCCAGATCGCCCTAACGCTCCTAGTATGAAGTAGGCGAAAACCACATTGTGGGAAAAATTCCTACTTAACCCTCCTTCCAAAAGGAGCAGCTGGCTAATCCCAAACTAGGAACGGGCGGGAGGGAGGGAGCCAAACTGAACATTATGTTCAGTTTTGTATTTTATGAATTGTTGTAATCTGCCCAGAGAGCTTAGGCTATGGGGTGGTATAGAAACAACAACAACAACAACAATAATAATAATAATAATAATAATAATAATAATATAAAGTTCTGTAAAGTTCTGTCTATGCTGTAAAGTTCTGTCTATGTGACCAGCTGCATTGGGTGATGGCACTGAAAGTGAGGGAGCAAAGCTTTAGCAACAGGCCCTAGCTCAATTGCCACCGATTCATCAGCCTTTCTCAGCAGAGCCAACGTGTCAGGTTACACTGAGGCCAATAACCAGATGACTAGAGGAGGACTTATTGGGACTGTGTAGTCATTGGGTAGTCAGTGGGTAGGAATACCCCGATACCATGTCCCAGTTGAACTTGCAGGAAAGTTGGGGAACTATTGGGGAACCTGAAACACTCCCAACTGGTCTCACCCTCTTCATCTGTCCTGCTCTCCTTCACATTCAGGACCTCAAGAGCAGAGAGGGCATTAGGTCTAAGCCCGGACCAGAAGGCACAACATTTGCCTGGCAGCTCAAGGCATTCCATTGCCAAGTCCTACTCAGGAGGAAGACTGAATTTTCCTAAGAATGGTCAGGATCAGGGCACCGCTACTGTAATAAGGAGATAGGGCAGCCAGATGGCTATAAAAACTTCCAGTTGCTCTCCGGAAGCTGCTGTTACAACAACCCTGTGGGCCAGCTTCTGGTTTCTAGGTGTTAGCAACCCGCTGGACAGCTGCCCTGCTGTCCAGCACTTGGCCTCTGGGTCTTTATAATCTGGATGGCATTCCTGGGCTGTTCTGCTTTTCAATTCTCTGGCTGCCAGGTATCTGACTCCTGAAGCTTGCTGGCAGAGCTGAAGTGCTCCCATGTGTGGATATGGGAATAAGGCACTGCAAGCATAAGACGTGCACAAAAACAGAATAAATGAAGAGAAGGTGAAAAGAATCATATCTGCTCACAGTACACTTCAGGAGTGTATGAAGCGGATACTGCAAAGTCTGTCCCACTCATAGGGCTTCCAAAGAAATTGGCTGCCCTAGAAGAAGGGAAGAGACTATGTTCGTGAACTGAATTAAGCTTCTAATTGCATCTGAAGGCAAAACTTTCCAGCTATGAAACCTGATAAGGATTTGATTGCTTTCACGTAGCTGGTACAGAACAAGTCTTAAAAATGGGGAGAGATAAAACTTTTATCTCTTTTTTGCTTGGTGAGGATGTTGGTCAAGAGAGGCGTATTTTACCCTGCTGGCCTGTGTTGGAACAAGATATGTTTCAAAAGGATGATGTATGAAATGAGTTTTAATTCATACTCCTGAGAGTTTAGGACAGAGCAAGAAGAGAAGGGTTTGATTCTGCTCCCCGACCCACCATGCCACCACCAACAGAGTGTTATAAATGGAGAACTCACTCATTTGCACTGCATCCATTCTGAGATGGGCAGACCCAATGACACTCAGCTACCCAATTTTAAGTTTGATCCATCTCATTTCACCATTGGATTGCAGATGATGATGATGATGATGATGATGATGATGATGATGATATTAGTCTGTGTTTTCATGACCCTTTTCAAAATGCATGCATTTTTGTATGCCTTTTTTTTCAAATGTACACATTTTTGCAAGCGGTTTCCCATTAAATATATCATTTTTGTGCACATTTTTTCAAGGTATACACATTTTTAAACACATTTTCTACTTACATATTTTTTGTGCACATCTTTGTATTTTTGAACTGCACTGCAAACTTTGTAAAAGTATCGACTTTGAAATCTAACTGCCTTCCAGTTGATGCTTAGGTTCAGGAAAAGGGAATTTGGTATGTTCACATTGAACAAATTTCTCATCCATCACTACAAGCCGGACTTCTGGTACTAGTACTGGTGCTTCCACTATTACTGAAATTAGAAAGGAATTTGTGCTTTTCAGGGCAACTGTTTGCATCTCTATAGAGTAGGGATGTGCTCCGCTTCTAATCGGACCGGCGAATTAGAAGCAGAGCGGGGTGCTTCGCCTCCCCTTAAGGCGGAGGCGAAGAGGATTGGGGGGCCGGCGGAGCGTGGCGAAGAGGATCGAGGTGAAGGCGGATCCTTCGCCTCGATCCGGAGCTCTGCCGGAAAGGTAAGTGGGGTTTACCAGGCCCTGCCGCTGTCGCTGTCGCCCATGCGGTGACAGCGGCAGGGCCCGGTAACCCCCCCGCCCTCCTCTCTCGGCCTTACCTGGCACCACTCCCCTCCACTGCGGAGCTCCGATTCGGAGCCGGAGCTCCGTGGTGAAGAGGAGCGGAGTATGGGCGGAGCGGAGCGGGCCGATCTGAAATTTTCGGATCGGCCCGCGGGGCAGAGCGGGGTGTCCGTGCACACCCCTACTATAGAGATGAATGAGAGCCAAAGCAGTGATGAATGCAAAAAGCTTTATTATTTTTTTAAAAAATGAAAATAGCTTCCATGGGGAAACATGAGGAGCCTTTTAACTGTGGAGGTTGGAGAAGACAACTTTAAGGTTGCATTAAGACAACATGATAGCCAATGGTGGGGTAACAATTAACTCAACAGTTGTTTATCTAGGGGGTATTCCCCACACAACATGATAATAATCACCTGTGATGTGGATTGGGATCAGTGTTGAGTTGACTGTTAGTCCACGCTGAGTTGACTCACTCACCCCACCCTCTCTCCCCCTCAGTCCTTCCACTAGTATCCCATCAGCCATTGATGCTGAAAACCTATCCTGCCAGCTAGACTAGAGCAGCAGCCACCACTTTGACTTCTCTTGCCTTGCAGCTTTGTGGGTGATGAAATAACCAAAGGTGACTGAGGAAATAACCAATGGTGTCCTCCACACAACACAACAACCAATGGTGGTTCAAATAGCCAACTCTGCACAGTGTTGGTTATTTGCACTGGTTATTTCAGCCAAATAAACAACTGGTGGTTAAAAAAAACTCCTTCCCCACAACATGATAATGCACAGTGGGTTAAATAACCAACTGTTGACTATTTAAACCACCATTGGTTATCGTGTTGTTTGAACCCAGTCTGTCTTCTTGTCCCGATGCCAACAAAAATTCAACCTCCAAATTTGCTCTTTGCATTTCAAGAGGAGCTTCCTTTGGCAGCAACAAGACCTTCCCTTGAATTGCAAATAATTTCAGAGAGGCAATCTTTGTCATAGTAGGAAACACAAGAGTTAAACTCTCCTCTACCCCATGCTATTTACAGAACAAAAAGCCATGTACATAAATTGCATCATGTTTAGTTTGGCTCTGAGAGTCTGGTTACACATTACAATGTACTCATAATGTAAAAAGCAGCTGGGCTTTTACCACTCAGAATTCAAAGCTTTCCTCCCAACTACCTAGGAAAACTGGAGGCGCAGTCTTGAAGTCACCATACTAGGATGAAAGGATATGCCATTGGATTACCAGGCCTATTTTTTTTCTTTTAGTTAGTCTCATTCAGCTCATCTTCCCTGCTTCTGTGCAACTGCTTGGGCAAATTTAGGTAGGAAGGGACAACAGCAGGGAAAACCTCTACATTTGCGGGTATTGAAAGTACTGAGGAAATAAAGACATGGACACCAGAGCTTGGGATAAAACTAGGGCCTCTTTATTTAACATAGGAAACTCACCCCTCCCTGGATCTGCACGTGAAAGTGCAGGAATCTATTAAACCCATTTCTACATGTAACTGGCCTGCTTTATGGGAGAGCCACTGCCAAAGCGAAGAGTTGGGCTGAACCCAACCCCTTTATTAAACTACGTCACTGTAAAGGTGCCAGTGAATGCTCACCATAGTAAGGGGGAAAAGTCCGCCTGGCCCTCAATGGGGCTGGACACCCCTGCATCCAGCCCTCCTGGGTCTCAATGGATGTGGCTGGTGGAATTCCACCTGATGGCTGCTACTAGACAAAGGGAGTGCAGGTCCGGGCAGATCCCACTTCTGCCCTGACCTGCGTGTGCCCATCGGTGAGGTTGGGGAGGAGAAGATTATAGCCCTTCTATCCTAACACCTGTGTTAAGAAGCCATTTCAGGCTCTGATTGGCATGGTGGGGGAGGGGAGGGAAGCACTGGGGGAATAGTGCACTTTCGAAAAGCCGGCTGGGCAACGCTTGGCAAACTTGTGGGGTGGGGGCCCCAAGAGTTCTTCATTGCCAAGCTCACCAAACGTATCCTAAAATAACCCTGCCAATGCTGAATCAACCTATTTCCCCACCCCCTACAAGCATACAATTCCTGTATGAAGTAGGAGAAAAACCTGTACACAAATGCCAATCAGCGGCAGGTGAAATTCCTACTCAGCCCTCCCAAAGCCTATAGGGATGGAGGGTGGGAGTCGGAAAGCAAAAGGGGCAGAGTCTTGATCTGAAATACCATATTCTCCTTTACAAGCCTGCCTGTGCTTTGAGATCTTCAGGGGAAGCCCTTCTCCCAGTCCCATCACCATCATAGGCATGCCTGGTGGGAATGTGGGAGAGGGCCTTCTTGGTGGTTGCTCCAGTGCTCTGGAACTCTCTTCCCAGGGAAGCTAGACTTGCTCACTCCTTGATGTGCTTTAGGAGGCAGGCAAATACTTTTTTGTTCCAGCAGGCCTTTGGTGAATAATTGGGACCTCTGTCTGTGCCAAGTACTTTTAAAAGCTGTCATTTAAAATGTTTAAATGTTTTAATATTGGAATATATTTAATATATTTTTAACTTTGTATATTTCTATTTATATGTTTTAAATGTATATGTTTAAAATTTGGTAATGCCGCCTTGAGGCCCAGCATTGGACAAAAAGGCAAGATATCATCATCATCATTACCATCATCATCATCATCATCATCAATATAGGCCCTGCCCCATGCCCGCCTCACACTGCACACATGCCACCCATGTGTGCAGCATCTGTTCCTCTCCATCCCGCCCACAAATGTCATGTCCCTCCCAAGACATCCTGGCTGGGAAAGAAGCAGGCATCTTCCTAAACTGTCAGGATAACTTCAAGGCAGGCCCTTCTAGCTTTTCTCATCTGTTGGGTAGAAGCCTTCAGAATTCTGAACAGTCAGAGAAATTACTGCTTTATACTTTGTGTGTATGGCGGTGGGGGGCAGTCTGAGATGCACTACTCCAGATGAATCACTTTAATCTGATTAGATCCCAAGGTGTCAAGGGACTTTGCCAGATACATGGTATATGGTCCTCTAAGCAAAAGGTGTGCAGAACGTAGATCTCCGTATGTTTTCAGTTCCCCAAATTCCTGACCCTTGGCCATGCTGGCAGGGGCTTCTGGGAGTTGAAGTCCAAAAATCTGGAGATCTACCTTCTGCCTATCCCTGTTCTAGACATTTGCAGGGCTGTACGTCAAACGTGTTTTTGCTTAGAGAATATGGATGCAGACAGGGTGATGAAATGCATATGTAATATCAGAAACATTTCAATACTTGCATTTATTCAAATCACATTTCTAAGGTAAGCTAAAAGCAAAGCTATGAAAAAAACCAACACTTTATAGTACCATTGATCTTACAGCACTGAACAGCAGCATTAAATCTCTGTTGTTTATATGTATTCCTATCAGACCATTAATATTTTATATATGTATACATTTTTCATTCCTTTGAATGTAACTAGAAAAACCATGAATACACACACACACACACACACACACACACACACACACACAGAGGAAACATAATGGAAACATAAAGCAGGAATAAGAACCTTTTCCTGACACAGTATCAGAGAATTTGTGTTTAGTTTATTGATGTTTTCATTTTCCCTGATGTAAATTTCTTTGGAGAAATGATTTGCCCCAGTAAGTAGAATATTGGAAAGCAAACAGCTTCTAATGACTAATGGACTGACTGACAGTCTAGACACTGGCAAACAGGTAAGAGAAATTCAAAATAACCTGCGAGGAATTTAAAAACACCTATTTTCAACAAATAAGCTTAGGGTGAATAAAAATGTTCATGTTCTTTTTCTCCTTCTTTTCTTGATTGTAGTAATTATTACTTTGTTAACCTTCTGTCAATGTTCAATAAAATGTTAGCCCAGAAAAGTCCCCTGCCCATCTCTGAAAAACAACAACCCCGTAGGGCCTTTTTTCTATCTATTTGGAAATGGCTAGAGCAAAGTTTTTTCCCCTCTTCCATTTCACTCATATTCAAGGCCACTCAATTAAACTGACTGACAGTAGACTCAGGACAGAAAACAAATAATTACTTCTTCCAGAACATGGGGCCTCCCATCAGCCTTTGCCAACTTAGCCAATGTTGAGGGATGATAGCAATCATAGTCCAACAACCTTCGGAAGACCACATCTTCTCCATCCCTGATGTAATATGATTTGTGTACAATGGCTTGAAATCTTTAGATATAAGTGGTTTATAAATGCAAACAAATAAAATAGTTGACTTGTGGAATTCACTGCCACAAGAAGTGGTGATTGCCAGGGGCTTAGATGCCTTGATGGAGGAGAGGTATTTCAAAAGCTATTTGTCATCACGGCTTAATCTAGTCTCCAAGTTTCAACAATGGGAAATAGCCTTCATGCTTTGTTTGTGCGTTTTATGGAGAGGTACCTGGTTGGCCATTGTTAGAAACAGAATGCTGGACTGGAAGGATTATTGGTACAATCCACCAGGTCTCTTCTGGAGTTTCAAAATTATGAAGGGAAAGAGCTATTTAGGGTGCATGCTGGCTGGGGAAATCAGGGAGTTCTAGGACTTTTCCCTGTCTAAACAAGCATAAGATTGCACATTTCCATGCTGGTAGTATGTAACAATGATAATAATATTAAATATTATTTATACAACACCTTTTCTAATAGATCCTATTGAATTTCAATGAATTCTTTGGTGTGAGATATTTGCAAGTGCTGAAAACAAAGTTCACATGGGTATTTTGGCATGAAGAGCTTGAATAAAAATAGAGTAGGTGCAGCTCCTTCCTCATCAGTCTTCCTGCCCCCTTGTCAAGGACAAAAATCTTAACATTAAGCCATGGAGAAGCAGGCAGTTACCAGCAACAGGGAGCACTCACCAGGTACAAAAGTGTCCCTACTGGTCCTTTCATTGACTATCTGAAGCATGCTCATGAAGATCATTTCCTGCTGGGCAGCACAGGATTTGTCATTTCTTCTGTCTCTCAAACTGAATCCTAAAGCTGAGTGACTGGTCAGCTAGTGGAAAGAATGAGCCCCACTGTGCATTAGGCCTGGATGTGAAGGGGCTGACTTGTAATGGGTGGCAAACTGGGGGAATTCATATGCCAAATTCCCAAAAACATTCCCATCACTACTTAGGGATATTGACCAATTGCCCCTCTAACAGACCAGAATGAGGGTCAGCCCTACTGTTAGACAGAATGAGGTGGCTGCTTCGGGCAGCAGATCCTGGAAGGTGGCAGCAAAGTATTGGAGAAGAGAGCTGTGTTCCAAGCAGCCTACCTCCTTAAGCTAACCTACCACCTTCAGATCGGTTGGAGGAAGCAATGTACAACTACCAGTCAAGTCAGCTTTCATATGTGGAATGGGAGGGGTTTCCATCATGTTCTTCAGGCAGCAAAATGTCTTTGTCCATCCCTGCCCAGAATATTGGGACTAACGTTTGACTATTGTGAGGCATCAAGGTGGTGACGAGGAATCTTCTTGTGCCAGCCAAGTTGGCAAATGGTTTAAGTGAATTGTATAACAGTCTATCTTAAAAAGTCTCTCTCTCTCTCTCTGTATGTGTGTACACAATATACTCACATACTGTGAAAGGTACATTGCATCCATTATTAGCCAAGTGAAATATTTGCCATTATGCAATGGAAGGCAGAATGTCAGTCCCATATTTAAACTTCCTGGCAGTGTTATGACTCCCATGAGTGACAGGCAGAATTATAAAAAGAAGCATAGAGACATTTTCAAGGCAACACATTTCATGAGAAATCCCACCCGTCTCTCAAGACTGAACAGAAGTCCTCTGTGCTCCCAGGGATGCTCAAAGCATTTGTATGCAGTGCACCAGTCTCTGCTTAACACAGTCTGCTGGAGACCTATCAGGCACCACCAAGCGACATGGAGAGTGGTAAGAAGATATTCACCATGTCTGCTCTCCAGGCGATGATATAAATGAGGCAGGCAAAGCAAGCCCGGGGCAAGGTCACCTGCAGTCAAGCAAGCAGGTACAAGGATTGCTCACTCAATTGCCTTCCACACTTTACGGTACTCAGCACATTAATTCAGAATCACACACAGAGCATCAAGGAAATGATATATAAATGCCTTGGTCTAGGGTTACAGTCACAGTAACCGCACACACTGCCTCTCCCGGCTAGGATGGCTAGATGCAATGGAGGCCCAGATTTTGATAGGCATCCTCTATGCAAACTGCTGTTGTCACTGGAACAACACAGCACAGGATTTATTTATTTATTTATTTATTTCCCCCGTAGAAGATTAAAAGACAGCAGAGGATTGCGGCTCCTATTTCAGTGCAGCAGTGAATCTGCTCTGGGTTTTAGTCAGAACTCTAAAGGAGCTATCCCCAACATTGGTTTAGCACCTTGGATAGCTCCTTCAGAGTTCTGACTGGTTCTGACTGAAACCCAGAGCGGATTCGCCACCCCACTGAAATAGGAGCCACCAGCCTCTACTGCTAGCAGAGCAATCCTAAGGTGGTGATGGTGGGAAAACTCCATGGTGGAGGAATGGTCACTGCAGCCAGGGCAGGGGATGAGTTGGTGTTTACCTTTCCCATGCTCCTCTGTGGTAGTTTTTTCTTTTTACTGCTTTTTTTCTTCACATTGATACTAATGGAAGGGAAAAGAACTATGCCAGCTCCAGGCTGGTGTAGTTGGCAGGTGTGACCAAAGGGTGAGTCAGGACAATGAGAGGCTTGGGATCCTGTAGATGCAAGGCCTCCGCTGACAAGCCCATGGAACACCCCACTTTGGCTTTCACCACTTCTCCTTTGCTTGAATAGGGCTTACATCTCCTATTTTTCAAGATCAACACAGTAACGATGGCCTACTCCATGGAACAGGGTCCGCTGCAGTTAGGGGTGGATGAACTAACCCCCATCCTCCCCATCGGACACTTGTCCCATTGCTGCCGCTGTCTGACCCCACGTGTCAGCTGTGCAAGCTTCTTACAAGGCTCAGCCTGATGAACGCTCAGCAACCATCCGCCCCCACTGCATTAAAGCATTCATACCTTTACCCTTGCGTAAATGGGGCCTTTATGGCTGCCACTGATGCAGTGATGGGGGGAGTGTGCAAATTCTGGAGCCTCCATGGTACACACCATGGAGGCTCTGGAAATTGTGCAGCCTCCCTCCCGCTACATTAATGGTGGCCATAAAGGCCCTATTGATGCAGCAGGGCTAAGAGCATGATTTTGAGAGTGGGGGTAGACAGTTGCTGAGTGGGGTGGATTTGGGGGAGTCCATTGAACTCTTGGACTCAGCCAGGGTCTCACAACATCCCTAGATGCAGATCTGAGGGAATTCTCAGGAAGGTGTCCTGTGTTTGGCTCCCTCTGATATCCGTGAGACCTTTGACTTAACCGGTGACAGCAATAGAGGGCAGCCATTTTAATTTTCCACAATGCCACAGAGCAATGCTACGGTACAATACTGGCAAGAAATCAAAATGTCTGTCTGCTGAGGATGCCAACAGGTGTAGTGTGCCGCATGCTGTCTGCATCTGCTATAGATCTTTGAGACAAATTTTAAACACTGTTTTGTAAGACATATCTGGTGACAAGTTTAAGTCTATTTGTTGCACTTCAGAGCATAGTTGATGACATAGGAGGTCTACATATGTCAAAGCACTAAGGGAAACATATTACTGTGAAGTTCATGTAGTTCATGCAGAACATCCTCAAATCTCCTACAATCATTCTGTCCTCCAGACACAGTTTTCCTGTCAGTTTAAAATCAATTGACTTCTGTCAGTTTCAAAGAACTGCAATGGAAATGAAATGCTGGCTCCTTACCCTTCCCTTGACTTCATTCCAAAGTTTCTTAACAAATTATCTCACATGCTCTGAAAACTACAGTGGAGTGACTTACTTTCCACTAGGAAAAATACTCATCTGAAGAAGAGATCCTACGAAAACTCAGCTGAGTTATCAGCATCATCATAAAGGATTCAATGTACATCCCCCCCACCCAATTCCCAAGCCCTATTCAGGCATTTGGAACTGTGTAGGTTAAACACATGAAGAAGGGGAAGCATGCTAACCGTATCCCTTCCTTTTGTTTTCCCATTGCCCTCTGCACATGGAAAGTGACTTTCTGAAGGGGAAAGCCTCCAGTATCCATGGCTCTCCACATGATTTGGAATGCTGGAAACCAGTGTTGAAAATCATGTGGAGAACCTCTACTGAATTTCTGAAAGCTTTCCCTTTCAGATATTCACCCTCCATATGTAGAGAGTGACAGAAATAATGATGGAGGGAGAAGACCTCTCATGCTGCTCATCCCCCTCACATGTTTAACCTATACAGTTCCTCAAGGCCTGAATAGGGCTACAGACTCTTGATTATATTAAATCTAGCTATCTTTCTCCTCTCAACTGTAGCAGGAATCTGTTATACTTCCAAGAATAGAACATTTCCAGTTCAGGGTCCTCTGTATTTTTTAAAAAAAATATGATTTGGAATATCCCATCAATCATTTTAGAGCAACAACAACAACAACAACAACAGTTTACAGAGCAGTTGCTCATCAATCATTTTAGTTAGTACCATACAAAACCCAAACCCATTGTGCCAGATTGTATGATATCTCACCACAGTCCAGCCCATCTACATAGAAGGGTGTGAGAGCAAACCTCCCCTTCCCACCAAGCTGGGTTACCATCCCTGCTTAGAATCATAGAATCATAGAATAATAGAGTTGGAAGGTGCCTTAAAGGCCATCAAGTCCAACCCCCTGCTCAACGCAGGAATCCACCCTACAGAGTACTTGACAGATGATTGTCCAGCTGCCTCTTGAATGCCTCTAGTGTGGGAGAGCCCACAACCTCTCTAGGTAACTGGTTCCATTGTCATACTGCTCTAACACTTAGTTGCAGCCGATGATTGGCTGCAACATTTAATTAACATGGGTAAAATACAATGCACAGAGACTATATTTTAGCATTACAGCCCCATTCGGGTGTTTGGTAATATCAGAGGTGCAGCTGGTGTGCCAGGTGGATTAACAAAGCAAGTGCAATGTCACTTCCTTCCATATATTTTGGGCCAAATCAGGGTGGAATATCGTACAATCCAGCCCATAGTGTGCCAAAGACTATGCATTCTTTGATTCAGCAAACCGATTTTGGCTATTAAATCTGACAGAACAAGTGAGAGAATTACGGATTTATCAGGCCTTATGGACACCAGTTTTCCATACCAACAAATCACACGTCACAGGGCTGAACTTTAAATATTCTGCAGGCCTTTTCAAAATGCATTATATCTGCTTCACTACTGATGGGTCAAAGGTGCTGAAAAATCACTGAGGCATACAGGTATTATTTCATGCTGTGCAGAAGTCCTATGGAACATTCAACGATTTAACTCTCACATTTATTATTTACTTATCACATTCTGTGCTGTTGCTTATGCTTTTGACCATTCATCTGCATTCGTACACAAGAGAAATCTTTACAGTTGCAACTAATGATTTAAAACACTCCCTATTGGTTTTCAAAATTGCTTTTTGCTTCTTCTTCTTTTTTTGCAATGAACAAACATGCTGTTTTAAAACTCAGATATTCAAGCTATGCTATTCCAAACCACTTGCCTAAACCTGAACGAATTAAGATTGATATTCTTTCCAATGTGAAAGATTTTTGTTATATGAAACAGGCTCATAACTCATAATTACAGAAGGCAGAATGGCAACAGTTCAGTATGGATGTTACAAATATAAACCTTTCTGTGTACGGAAAAGAAAAGGCAATAAAATCCATTGTATCCAAGCTCAACAATGACGCTATTGTGATGAAAGAACTGCCAATGCTGCACCTGCTGAGTGCCGTACGTCTCCAAAAATAATTAGGATGCCTCCCTTGTTTAATCACCAACACTTTGATTTTGTTAAAAACAGCTAGATATGTCACTCTGTTTTCCACCCTCCTACTTCGTCATGGGCATTTACTGCTTGTTCTAAGAGGTTCCCCCCCCCCCTTGCATTTGTACAGTAGCAGAATTGACTACCAATCAATTACAGCACTAAAGCACTGTAACAGGACTTAATGAAGTGCCCTCAATCAGCAAGGTGCATAATAATCTCAAAGCCACTTTGAGTTCACTTGCAGCGTAATCCCTGATCCAAAAGTCTTTACACAAAGAATGACGGAACAAACCTTTTAACGATCGCCAGCCAAGGTCAAGCAAGAAGAGTGGTAATCTTCAGACTACAGTTTTCAAAGTACAAAGGGAGCTTCCTGAAACAGCCACAAAAGCATGCTTGAACCATTTTAAGGCTCTACCCTAAACCAAATTTTCATCTGTATGTCCATTAAGACATCCGGAAATCCCAAGTTGACTAGCGTGTCCGAAGCAGTAAGTTAGGCAGGATCTACACTACTCCTTTATAACGGTTTATAACAGTATTGATCACTGTTGGGGCCAATGACACATCCCATATAGCATTTTCAAACCACTTTCAAAGTGTTATGTCCTGCTCGGTGTAGATCTGGCCTTCGAAGCATTTATCAAGCACATTTCTACACAATTGCATTCCTAATGGAAGTTTTTACCTGGCAGGCGGGTTAGAACTGCCTCTTTTGGCCAAGCCAGGGCAGTATTGCCTTGTTCCTTTCTCTAACCTATGGTCCTGGGCAGATGTGTATGAGATGAAGCTTGGCAGTACCACCTGAAATTGTACCAAGCAGCAGGAGACAGCAACAAAAGTAGCAGCACTGCTGGCAGGGCATGGAGGTCCACAGGACACACTCCACTGCAATAGGCCTAACTAAGCAGCTCACAGCTCTTCTCTTTTTGTTGGGGTGGGGACTGCCATTGGTTCAACACATGTTGATCAGGACCAAAATCTAGGTACCCCGACCTTCTTCAACTTGGATTGGGAGTCGCTGAGAACAGTCACCTGTGGTAGGGGTGAGGGACCTAGGCTCACCTTCCACCCATGATCTGCTGCCTGGCTGATGTACCTCACCTTGCCTCATGGGAGAGCTGGCCCTGGCTAGCGGTAGGTACTAATGGCACTACAAAGAGAGAGAAAAAGTTAATGCATAAAGCAAGGATTCTTTGCTTTGCCAGCTGCTGTAGTAACCCTCTGTTTTGGGGGCCAATTCAAGGTACTGTTTTTGACTATAATGCCCTATATAGCCATGAACCCATATACCTTAGAGACAACGATGCTGAAGGAGTCTGGGAAGAGGTCAAGTCTGGAGAACTTTACCTTTTGGACTCCAGTCCACAGACCTCTGCCCTTGCCTGACTAGGTGCGCAGCAAGTTGGGCAAGTGGAGTGGTCCCTGCTGGTCCACCAAGCCACCATTTTGTGAAAAAAAATGGCAGTTTTTTTTTCCTTCTTCTTCTTCTTCTTCTTCTTCTTCTTCTTCTTCTTCTTCTTCTTCTTCTTCTTCTTCTTTTTAGTAAATGTAATGTTGCATAAATGGTGGCCATAAAGGGGCCATTTATGCTACATTATAGGTGTTAATGGTTCACTTATGCCTGTAATGTTTTGTTTTGTTTTATTTATTTATTTATTTATTTATTTATTACATTTCTATACCGCCCAATAGCCAGAGCTCTCTGGGCGGTTCACAATAATTAAAACATTCAAAGTATAAAGCAACAGTATAAAACCATAATATAAAATACAATATGTTGTGCTCATGACCCCCTTTACAGCCAGTGTTTTAGCAATGTTGCATTTATTGGGGTGGGTGGGAATGAGCTGCCATATTTTTTTCTCCCATGGTGGCTTGGCAAGAGCTCAGGCAGCTTTGCTCCACACGCTGGGCATCAGTGGACTTCACGGCAGCTTGTGTGGTGTGGCAAACGGAGGCAAGCAGCCAGCGGGAGCAAGCAGCAAGTAGTGCAAATAGATGTGAGTCTGTCCATTCCTAGTTAGAGACCACCTCTCCCTATACCACGTACCTTCCTACCACCACCATTTGTCAAATGAACTCCTGCTTCAATATCTGTGCAATATGAACACCTGCCATTAGAAACAGAACCCAGGGGAGGTTAGTAGCTCCAATTTTGGTAGGACCATGATTCCATTCTGGAATCATTAGTCAGAACTAGCCATAACGATACAGGAATTATCCAAGGGCTGAATCCTATCCCCCAAATGGGCTCAGCACTTTGGATAGCTCCTTGGATCGCTGCCTCCACTGGCTGAACCTTTAGAGCTGTGACAAAAGGGCTGCGGGATTACAGGGGGAGGGGGGACAGCATGCTCCCTAGGTGTCTCATAATCTATAAGCCATTCTTGCACTCATACCCCATCAGTCACAGCAATGTGTGTTTTTGCTAGTAAATAATAATGAACTTCAGGGAAAAGGAAAACGGAACGGTGAAATATGGAAGAGTACACATAAGAGCCGCATCCATTTTACAAGAGTAGAATGCTGAAATAAACAGGAATGTATTTTTCCCTCCTGGTACATTTGTTTTGCTCCCTTTCCCCTTGTTTTATTTTCTGCACTGCTGCTAATGTAAAAAGGGGTTACTCCTGAGGGTCGCCTGCTTTGTTGTTATTTCTTTGTTTGTGGGCTTGTTAGACTTGTTATTTAGAGGCATAATAGTTTGTATTTCAGTAGTACAACCGGGGAGTGGGGGTTAGGTGAGCACACTATTCCAAAAAAGTAAATGTCAAATAGTACATACCAACCAAATGTCAAATGCCAACCAACAGATGTCAAAATGCTATGGCATTTCCCATTCAAGTATTCATTACTGCATAGAGGCTTACCATTACATATCGAAAAGCCAAGTCAGAATCCCTCTGCAGATCATGCTGAAACACCCAAAAGTCATTTGGCATGGATTGCTCCATGAACTGGCAACACTTCGCCCATTGCATGCCAAGTACCTGCCATAGGCATCCTATTGTGTAGGAGCCATCTGCTACCTGCAGGAAGCCTGGTTAGAATGATAGTAGAGGATGGCAGGTTTCACAGTGCCCACATGACACACTGAGTGTCTTGAGAAGAATGGGATGGGAACACAATCGTTCCTTTCTCTGGCACAATGTCGAAATCTCAGCATATGTCGATGAAGTATCAAGGTGGGTTTTCCAGACCAAAATCCTAAAGTCAGGACATGACAATTTCACCATATTTCCCCCCCCACACACACACACACCTCGATTGATGTGTGAATTAACTCTCAAGAATGTTAGTTATTATTTGATAATAAAAAAACAAAAACAAAGAAGAATGGCTGTGCACTATCCCTCCAAGTTAATGCTATCCAGTCTGCTTATCCTTAGGAAGGAGCTATCACAGCTGGGCAGCCCTTGACCAGTCTTTGCACAGCCCACAAAGCCCTGGAGAGCCCCACCAACTTTCCTTTTCAGCCCAACTGATCAGCCATCAGCTGGTTGGGAGAAAGAATCCTTTCCTGGGGCTGCTACTAGCAACATCAGAACAGTGACCTCGATCGGGATATTGTTGACATCCCTGAGGTCATGGTGCTAATAGAGGCTTTGGCTTTTCCATCCCCCAGAGATCCCAGTTCTGCCAGAATTGCTGGTTCCCTGCTGGGAATAACACTGGGAAAATAGCTATCTTGGTGACCTTCCCTGGGGTGGAGTTCAGTCTTCACCACCCCAACACCCCATGATCTCATCCCCAGATCTCAGTGGGCAGAGATGGAGAGGTTTAAACTTCCCTATCTATGTGTGTTGAGATGTGAGCAAGTGGGGGGAAGTCTGTGTATCTTTACATGTGCGGACATGTCTGTGTATGAGTGAGTGCAGACCCTGGCAAAAAGTGCCCCCCCCCAAAAAAAGTTTGCCTGCTTCTGCAATACTGGTTGTGCAAGGATGCCTAATTCTCCCTGCAGCAAACAATGTGGAATGGGAGAGGGGCAGTGCACAATGTGCTGTCACATGGCCTTAGCTAGACCTATCTGAAAGGCCAGGGGAGAGAAGGGGAGACCTTGCGTTTGGATTAACGTGAGATCTCACCCTCATTTACACGTAAGGCATGACGACCTCAGGAAGTGAGGCGTCGCACCCGCCATTTCTTTTTATTTTTTAAAGGTGACAGAGCACACGAACGCTTGTGCACAAAGGTATGGGGTTTTTTTATAAAAAAAATAATTAATTTCCCTGCTCCCCCCACTCTACCCCCGATGAGCGCAGCTCCTGGCTCCATGCGAGTAATCGCGCGGAGCTGGGTAAACCCACAGAAACAGGCCACACACTCTGTAGTCTTGGGCTCAGCCTGAGACTGCGAAAAAAGCGGGCCCAAAGAGGAGGGCTATATCCCAGGGCAAGGGAGGAATCATCCCTCCCTGATCCCGGGATCCCCTGTGCGTCATCTGGACAATCCTGGGGTTTGCGCAGGGATATAGCCTTGTCTAGCTAAGGCCTGAATAAATGACCCTGTCTATTACAGGGAGAGAGGAAGAGAAAACTCCTGTGAATGCCTATCACCCTGCTGCAAACCACAGACCCTTGATTCATTAGGAAAAGGAATGCCAAAGAGAGTTGAGCATGATGCTGACATGTACTGAGGGCTACAGAAAACAATGTACCATGATGTGCATCAGCCACACAAGATCCGCAATAGGGTATTGAAATGAAGCCTGATATAAGAAGATGGACCAATCTGTCAGTTTCACTAGTTTCTCCCAGATTCGAACTTTAAAATTTCAAGTTCTTCCCATCCGGTTTATGAAAGAATTTGGAATTTTTCACAAATTGTTATCAAACAACAAGCCAAATTAAATTCTCACTTATCTGTAATGGCCAAATTCATCAGGTACTGCTATTCCTAGTATGGAGAGGACCTTGATGTATCAGCCACACAAGTAACTGTTAAAAATCAGAAGCCTATCGGGGAAAAAGAGGCACCAACCCTTATTCAGTACCAAACATGGTTTATTCAACTGTGGGATTGAAACCTAGACTTTTAAGAGCTAACTCATAAGAACATAAGAAGTGTCATGCTAGATCAGACCAAGGGTCCATCCAGTCCAGCACTCTGTTCACACAGTAACCAACCAGCTGTTGACCAGGGACCTATAAGCAGGACACGGTGCAACAGCAACTTCCCACCCATGTTCCCTAGCAACTGCCATATATAGGATCACTTCCTCTGATACTGGAGTTACTGTCTCTGAAACCCGTCTTCTGCTTGAGTGGACAAATACATCAGTATTGCTTTGTCCTACAATCGGATTTTAAAAATCTCAAATTCTTTCCATGCCTTTTTTCTTTTTCTTTAATTATTTCATCAACAAACTATACAATATGAAAGTACAATTGACACCAAGCATGAAATAACCTATTGAAGGAATTTACAAATTCTGTTCAATTCTTATAAAAACTGAATCAAACAAAATTCTCACCAACCCCTATATGGAATGAATGTCACTGTAGTCTATGGTATACTTTAAGCAATGTGGGTCTCATCTGAATCTAGGACTCTTTCTTGGGAAAGTCATTGTCTCCCTATATATAAATAATAGCGATCTACTCAACTGGTTTGTTGGACAGATGAAGACAAATGTATAATAGAAACAATTGATATCTAAATAAAAGCAATCGAGAATTGCTCAGCAGTATTTATTTATTACATTTATAGCTCACCTCTTTTCCTCCAAGGAACCCAAGGTGTCATATATAATCCCTCTCCTCTCTATGTTATCCTCACAACAACCACCCTATGAGGTAGGCTGGGCCGAGAGTCTGTGACTGGCTCAAAGTCACCCAGTAGCTTCCACAGCCAAGTGGGGACTAGAACCCAGATCTCCTGACTCTCACTCCGACACTCTAGCCACTACATCACACTTGCACGGAATCATCTACCAATAGTTTCTAATATATAAAAACACATATACTAAATATATACATACATGTCTGTCTGTGTTTAGTGTACAACTGCATGAACTAGTGTACTAATATGTTTTATTAGTATATCAAAGACTTCCCTCATATCCATGCTACTATAATTCAGACATTAAGCAACAGAGTATATACCACTTCTAAAAAATGAAAATCAATACACTTTGATTAAGAATCTCAAAACATTGACTAAACAAGATTGTTGCTCTGACAGCCCTACCTCAATCTGTAATTTTAAAATCTAGATCCAAGCTGGGTTTATGTTTTAAAACACTTAACACATTTTTCAGGGGTCAAAGAGTCAATTCATAGATGCTTGCTCATCACTCATTGACTTTAGATTCAAGTGGTAAATTATATATATATGAATGAGACAGAGCATTAATATCACCCAAGTCAACACAGAGTACTTTACAATTTGTCACTTCTCAAATTCAGTCAAACACTAAATAATCAAGGAAGGAAAAATCAAGTTATTGATATCTAACCGTATTTTTTTCTTCTGGGCCTTCTACAAGATTTAATGGGTTGTATCCTGTAAGTAGCTGCTTTTCTTTTCTCCCTTTCAATTCATAGGTGAACAAGTGAAAAGGAGGACAGGGCTCCTGTACCTTTAACAGTAGTATTGAAAAGGGAATTTCAGCAGGTGTTGCTTGTATTCATGCAGCACCCGGTGAATTTCTTCTTCATCACAACAGTTAAAATTGCAGGAGCCCTGCCCCTTTTGTATCTGGCCATGCTAGGCAGGGCTTTTGCAGCTTTCACTGTTGTGATGAAGAGGGAATTTCACCAGGTGCTACATTGCATACAAATGACATCAGCTGAAATTCCCTTTTCCGTGCAACTGTTAAAGATACAGAAGCCTGTCCTTTCCACATGGTCAACCTAAATGAGAAAGTACAAATTTGACCAGCCATATTTTAAATACTACTTTATACTCTTCATCATAACACTTTTAGTAAGCTCTTATTTTCATTCTTTAGGCACATGTAAATTATGCTGCCTAATAATGATATTTTTTAATTTATTATTTATTTATTTATTTACATATTAAATTTATATATACCACTCCATAGCCGAAGCTCTCTGGGCAGTTTACAAACATATAAACATGTTAAATAAATCAATAATAAGGGTTCAACCCTATTGGGTTGCCGCCTTCTACATGGAAGCCTCCAGTCTCAGAGGCTTCTGAGTATCCTATGCCCTGCCAGGCTGCTGCTGGCAGGGCAGGAGTAGCGACAGAGGGGATTTTTACCTCTCCATCCTCCATTTATGTCTTAGTATCTTCTGTTTTGTGTATGTTTTGGGATTGGGTAGTTCAACTGAAAAATCACAGAGCTTCTTTCATACTAGATTCCTCATTGTAAGTTCTCCAACATACTACTAACATTTCTTTTTGAGAGAAATACTAAAAGAGCATAATTCTAAAACAGCATACACAATGCACAAACACATCACTTTAAAAACAACAGATCAATTCAATCACATTTTAAGTCCATTTTGCTCTCTATAGGCTCTGTATGCAGGATAGAGAGAGAGAGGGAGAGAGAGAGAGAGAGAGAGAGAATGAATGAATTTGGAATGGATAAAAGATATTAATAAAGTTAAATTAAATGTAACCACCGTTTAGATCAATATTTCCGATGTTCTCCTTGACTAATTGATTTAGCAATCATTCATTTACAGTATAGTCCCATATATGTTTACTCAGAAGTAAGTCAACTGTGTTGGTTCTACTGGCTTTATGAGAAGGAAAATAATTCAGGTGGTTATATGGAACAAGGATATTGTAATAAGCATTTCAGAAAGTCCTAACTTGCTAATTATAAGAGGAGCCCTTCGTTTTTTCCTCTAAAGAAAATAAGTTGGTTGCATCAAAAAATTCTTTTACAGTTATCTGACGCTTTCTATTCCATATAAGAATCGATGAATTGGTAGAGGCAGATGTTGAAAGTGTTACAGCAATGATGTGATTGCATTTTCAATGAAATTGTAAATTGATTCAAAATTGCTAGGATATGATAGTTGATTCCTTGGAAGTCTCACCAGATTATGTTGTACTGTTACTATACTCTAACGATGCTAAAGAATTCATGTTTCCCAATGATAATTGATGCAGTAACAACAGCAACAATACTGATAGCTAAAAATGAGAAAACTCATACCATCTTTACTGTTTGTTAATGTTGCAGAAACCATGGGAAGTTCTTATTGTGATGAAACTCAGCTCACCTATTATATTACTTCGCATAAGTGCAAAATAAGGAACAATAAACTCTGCTTCAAAATGGTCTCAATGTAGGATTTATCAGTTTCATGTCAATTTCTAGGAAGACCCTCTTTATCATATGAGAGAATGTAAAGTCATAACCAAAACATGCCAAACCAATAGACTCCCCCCACCACCACCATTGGCACAGATTTGAAATGGAAAATGCTAGCAGCCCTCAACAAACCACACATAAACAATGGTTTGCAAAACACAGGGTTGCTTTGGAGATGCTCCCAGCAAACATGACTTGAATTTCCTCTCTGCCTGATACCTGGGCTGCTTCAGAGAAGGCTTTAACCGTAACATCATCCTGTCTTATTCACAGAACTTTATGGGGTAGGGGAGTCCAGTCATCATTTTCTTTGACTCACAATCCTCCCATTTTTCCCCACTGCTTGTTCTGTCTTTTTTCTTACTGCAGAAAGTCTGTTAAGAGGAAGACAAAAGGAATAGCCCCATAGTGCCCACTAACTGCTTGCGCTAGCACCCTCCATCTGTAAACACCCCACATCACACACCCCAAAGCCACATCACACACCCCAAAGCCACAAATATTCCATTGATAAGAGTACTTATCAATGGAACCTTCTCAAACTGGGGAGAGGCAACGAGTGGGGTGCCGCAGGGCTCAGTCCTGGGCCCAGTGCTCTTCAACATTTTTATTAATGATTTGGATGAGGAGGTGCAGGGAACGCTGATCAAATTTGCAGATGACACCAAATTGGGTGGGATAGCTAATACCCTGGAAGACAGAAACAAACTTCAAAGTGATCTTGATAGGCTGGAGTGCTGGGCTGAAAACAACAGGATGAAATTTAATAGGGATAAATGCCAAGTTCTACATTTAGGAAATAGAAACCAAATGCACAGTTACAAGATGGGGGATACTTGGCTCAGCAATACTACAAACAAGAAGGATCTTGGAATTGTTGTAGATTGCAAGCTGAATATGAGCCAACAGTGTGATATGGCTGCAAGAAAGGCAAATGCTATTTTGGGCTGCATTAATAGTATAGCTTCCAAATCACGTGAGGTACTGGTTCCTCTCTATTTGGCCCTGGTTAGGTCTCATCTAGAGTATTGCGTCCAGTTCTGGGCTTCAAAATTCAAGAAGGACGCAGACAAGCTGGAGCGTGTTCAGAGGAGGGCAACCAGGATGATCAGGGGTCTGGAAACAAAGCCCTATGAAGAGAGACTGAAAGAACTGGGCATGTTTAGCCTGGAGAAGAGAAGATGGAGGGGAGACATGATAGCACTCTTCAAATACTTAAAAGGTTGTCACACAGAGGAGGGCCAGGATCTCTTCTCGATCCTCCCAGATTGCAGGACATGGAATAACGGGCTCAAGTTAAAGGAAGCCAGATTCCAGCTGGACATAAGGAAAAACTTTCTGACTGTTAGAGCAGTATGACAATGGAATCAGTTACCTAGGGAGGTTGTGGGCTCTCCCACACTAGAGGCATTCAAGAGGCAGCTGGACAACCATCTGTCAGGGATGCTTTAGGGTGGATTCCTGCGCTGAGCAGGGGGTTGGACTCGATGGCCTTGTAGGCCCCTTCCAACTCTGCTATTCTATGATCTCCCACACTGAGATACGTGTCCTGTCCTATCAGAACAATGTACATCTTTCTCTTTTGTGTGTGGGGAAAGGAAACATAATTTTCTCACCACTTCTGGAGATCATGCAAAACAGCTTTCTTATTTAAAATGGTTGACATTTAAAATGCAACACACAAATATAGCAACCTGACTTTTCTGCCTTTGGTCCGAGCCGACACAGTTTGACGACCTTCATGCCAGAGCACTACCCACAGAAAAAGCTGAACACAAAAGATGCCACAAAACCTGATCAAAATTAATTTTAAAAGTCAGCAGTTGGACTCACATAGAAGCAACATGAAGTGGTATTTCGAGGCAGTGGGAACCTCCAATTCTTTCTCTTTTTGCACTTCTATTGCCATAGCATGAAAGCAGATTAATGATGTACCACAGATTTCCATTGACTTCACATCACCTGAAGCCATATTCCTATTTCTATGTTCTCCAAAAATAAAACATGGAATGAGAGGTGATAATGTTGCCCTATGCATCTTGCCAAGAGTTCCCACTGCTTATAATAATAATTTTCAGGTGGGGCTATTACTAGCTTTGCCTTGCTGGATGAGGACAGCTTCAAAAACTATGTAATCAGTCTTTCTTTGACCTAGGTGGTAATGTGTGTCTAGACCTTCTGTACTCCCCAAGACCACTCAGATAAAACAGCTACTAAAGAGCAAAACACTAATATCATCTCAACAGGAGATTTCTCTCTATAATCTTCCATACCATCTTAACTAACCTTAAGGTACATTTTGTTTGTCCTTTGCAGTATAACAGAAAATCCTGAAAAATCAAGAGCTAGGATCAATCGTTTCTCTTTTTTGTTAGGACTGAAACAATTCCGGTGGGGAGGAAAGAATAAATTTCAGCCTTTTGTGAACCATTGAACATCCCTTCTGCATACCTTAAAAAAACCACCACTACCACCACCACCACAAACAGATCTTTTCTATTATGGTTATTTCTAGAAATGCAATCATTTATTTATAAGAAAATGACAGGGTAATATACTGGAATACATAATTTTTGCAGAGAATTTTCTGTTTGATCATCAACATCTTAAAGTAAGAGCATTTCATCTCAGGCAACACACCACTGATATCTCTGCAGATATTTCAGTACAAAATATATGGCGTTGAAAAATGCTGCTATAGAAAGGCAACCTTCACTTCACTCTTGGGAGAGGCTAAGATTCACATGCCACATGGAGACATTTGGAAACTCCTGGAGACATTTTGATAAACACATCATTTCCCCCTTTTCTTTGCTTGAAATTCCTTTGATCATTTGCCTATGCTGGAACATTCAAATACACCCCCACATTTTGCTTGAGGTGCCTGTCATCAGATCAGATGCTCTAGTCAAATCCCTCCAAAATTCACTTTCAAAGACAAACACAGGGACTCTTATACCTCTTTTTTTAAAACAATCAAATGGTTTCATCTGTTTCATATTTTGTTGTTGTTCCAAAAGTATTCCTCTTGAAGAAGCATAAAACATTTCCAAAAATAGGAGGGGAAAAAAGGAGGGGGGCAGATTCTTAAAGGAGATCGTCTCACCTTGCGGATGCCTCTACTGAGTTCTTCCCCATAGTTGGTCCCCAGGATTTCAAAGAGAACATTAGGATTCTTCCCATTGTCTGCAAATTCCAGCTCTCCTGTCAAGCCATTCACTCCTCCCTGAGTAAATGAAAATCAATGGACATAAAATTCAGACGTAGCTATGCATTAACTTTATGCATTAACTTATGCAAAATATACAAAGCTGAAAACCAAAAAAAATCCTGAGTGGTCTAATGCTGAATAGTGTTGTTCCTACTTTGTGTAAATGTGCAATTATAAACCTCAAAACTAGAGGAAGAGGTGATATTTAAGAAACGAAAAATAGATACAATGATTTAAGCACCGATCATTCCAGGTCCAAAAGTCCAAAGCTGAGCTTGCTAAATGAAAGAGAAACACTTTTGCAAACAAGAAAGCTGAGCATTGTTATTCTGGCTGGGGATTATGGAACTTGTAATTCAACACATCTGGAGGTCTGCGGGTTGGGGAAAGGATGGTATTTCCTTTTTATAAGAGAAAGGGCAGATTTGGTAGAACTAGGAGTAGAGCTGAGATCTGAGTAGATCTTCCCATTCCTATACATACATGGCAGCACACCTGCTCAGGAACAATCTCCTATACTGATACAGAAGGGAGAGTGCATCTTTTGCATCTTTTAAATTTGGGGGAAAGAATTATCAGTAATTATTTTTTTAAAACCTACAGAGATGTAAATCAATAGGGCCAAGCCAAGCAGCAGGGTCAGGACATCTGAATCTTGCCCCCCACATACAAATCCCCCAGAATGCAATCTGTTCTGTATGACAAAGCCAGTTCTTGAAATCTCTACAGACTCTGCCATTTCAGAAAGGTGATGGGGGATTACATGCTTGAATATTCTCCCCCCCCCACAAACACACATGTAGAAAACTAGCACAACACAGATGAGGCTAGGCTAGAATCCTTCTCCCTGTTTTACTAGCTTTCCACATGCACAACTTTGATGTGCAGGAGCATGCTAGGCCCCATCTGCAGTCTCAAGTAGGATGGTTTCCAGAGGATTGTAACACATGTTTTCGAATCTTATCTGCCACATCTTTAAATGTCTTCAGTGCACTATAGGACAGCACCACACAGTACAACATTTGATAAGACATTGAACATAAATGCTAGGTTACGATATTTTGCCTTCCTGAGTTCCTTTTCTTCTAAAACACACACACACACACACACAGAGAGCACCCTCTTATCTTTTTTAAAAGTAGAGGTGCTAAATATAGATAATACATAAACAAAATGGTTTTATTGTGTATTTATTCTTTATCAGTGTCTTCCATATCAAATTTGGTGCATCTACAACCCAAAACACATTTTTTTCCTAACCTGAAGCCTAATCAGCTAGCGGAAAAATCAAGTTTTGCCTTTTCTGCTTCATAAATCATCACTATCCATCACTGACAATAAAGAGTCTGAAATCAGAATTTAGCCGTCAGATCCATAGATGATGCATGAGGCAAGGGGGAAAAGAGCCTTCATGGCTCCCCTTTCCACAGGGCACATAAAACGTGTTTTTTGTCAGTAACCTAAACAAATGTGACTAGGAAGACCTGGGGGGCAGCGAGATGTAATAACACAGCATCATTTTTCTTTAGCTTGTATTGTTGCTATCACCCCTTACTTTAAGAATTTACATAGATTACAAATGGAAATTGATATTTTCTAGCACTACCATTATTTCATATTAGTGCCCTGTTCGCCATATTCTTGAAGTGTCTTTACTGACTAATGGGAAAATTGTCAGAAGCTTTGAGTAATGGAAATAGGAATCCCCCCACCCCTCTGAAAGCAAGAAATATTTTGACAGATTCTGATTTTAAAAAATGACGAAGCTAATCTAATTCGTTATAGTTCCTGACAATTTGTGTGTATGTGTGTGGGGGTGGGTGATTGTGTTTATTTTAGCTCAAATAGTTTTGTAACATACTTTTTGCTGATTTTGCTGGGCTCATGTTGAATTTAAAGGGGATGTAATTTGCACTAGCGCCTTCCACAAGAAGCTGCACTCACAGGGAATAGATTTACCCAATCGGGAACTGCAATAGCTTGTGTTGACAAAAGAACCATTCCACTAATTCCTCCACTAATTCATTGGAGGTGAAAAGCAGACGTGTGGCTGAGCAGATCGTGCAGTTGGCTAGAATACTTGCTTTAAAACAGCAACATGGTTTGGAAACAGTATCTTAATAGGTGGATTATTTATTTTATTATTTATTTATTAAAACATTTGTATCCCACCCTATATGATTACGATCTCAAGGCAGGGTACAGATAAAATCAATTCAACAATCTAAAACAATAAATAATCGTAGAGTCCTTCCTGTGAGTAACGTGTGTGATAAGAGGGCAGGACAAAACTGTATATGGACTGAGGATTTTCATTGGGTTGAGACTTCCCCACAGAGAAGGCCTCTGAAGGTGGTCGTACTGAAACAAGGCTCTTTCCTGAAGATCCTAAAACTACAGGCTCATGTGGGAGAAGGAAGTCTTTTGGTTAGCCTAGTCCCAAACCACACAGGGCTTTATAGGTCATAACCAGCACTTTGAATTGTGCCTGGAAAGAGACTGGAAACCAATAAAGCAGTGTAACAAAGGAGCGTTCTGGACCATCTGAACTTTCTGAGTAGTTTTCAATGGCAGCCCCATGTAAACCGCCCAGAGAGTTCTGGCTATGGGAGCAGTATATAAGTGTAATAAATAAAAATAAATAAATAATAAATGTAAAATAAATAAATAAATAAATGGGACGTAACTAAAGCATGTGTGACCATGACTAGATCAGACATCTCTATGAATGTGTGCAGTTGGTGCACTAGCTTGAGCTTTGAAACCACTCTCCTGGCCACAGCTGAAATTGGGGTATCCAGGTGCAGGACCAAGTCAAGGAATATACCCAAAGTATGAGCCTGAGTCTGTGATTTACCTTTCAACTAGGGGTATGCATTGCCTCAGTCCTGAACCCTAAATCTAAGTCAAAGCAGGCTGATTTGAGCTGCCTCAACCCGCATCCATGTTTGGACTGGACTGGACTGCCTTTGTGCAATGGTGAGCTGCTGCCACCCACCCACCCACCTCCCTGCTTGCCCACAGCACTTACCTGACCACTCCACTTGCCCCAGCAAGCCACCTGTCATTCAGGAGAGCCATGGCAGCTCTGACCTGCCATAGAACTACTACTGCAAAGTATGGCAGCTATAAAAGGCCATTTCCAGAACAGTAGATCTATGGCAGGTCAAAGTCATAATCTTCCCTAGGATGGGCAGCTCACCCATGCGAGCGGAGGGGTCAGGTAAGTCCCATGGCCTAGGGGGGGGGAGGGAGTGGGAGGCGAGGGGAGGGGAGTCCCCTGGACTCCTGGTTGGCCTTGTTTTCCACAACAGATGACCTGCCTTATATTCAGAGTCGAATCTGAAGTGGGTTGGGGCAATTCCAAGGCATCCCAAGCTGAATTGGGGCCAGTTTCTAAGCTTCAAATTGCTCTCTGAGATGAATTGGGGGGGGGCATTCATAAGCAGGAAGTTTCAACTAACCAGGAATGTCTGTCTTGCCTGGATTAAGCTTCAATGTGTCCAGTCCTTAATTGACATCAGACACTGATTTAGAACTAAAAGAGGCTCCTTGCATTTAGATGGAAAGGAAAGATTGAGTTTCATGTCATCAGCATACTGGTGGCACTGAACCCCCAAACTCTGGACAACCTTTCCCAGAGATTTCATCTATATGTTAAATAGCATGAGGGATAAGATGGAACCTTAAGGGACACTGCAGGCCAATGAC
Source organism: Elgaria multicarinata webbii (assembly GCF_023053635.1). NCBI lineage: Eukaryota > Metazoa > Chordata > Lepidosauria > Squamata > Anguidae > Elgaria > Elgaria multicarinata. The sequence goes on along the minus strand of NC_086180.1, from coordinate 22,020,632 downwards.
CGTGACATTGAAATAGCCCCTCCCAGGAGGACCAGAATATAATAGTGTCCCCATGTCACACAGACACCTTAGAAGGATACCATGGTTGATGGTATCAAAAACTGCAGAGAGGTCAAGTAGAAGCTACTGGAACATACTCCCAAGCCCAGATCACAGTGCAAATTGTCCACCAAAGTGATAAAAATAATCTCAGTCCCATAAAGTCTTGAAGCCAGATTGAGAAGGATCTAGATAATCTGCTTCACCCAGAAATCCCTGGAGCTGAAAAGCTACCATACAGTCCAAGAACGGAATATTGGAGCCTGGACAGAAATTATCCAATAGTGTTCACAAGGAATGATTTTTTAAACAAAGGATTTTGGTTTTTTTAACCACTGGCCTCTTTTAAACAAAACAGAACAACACCTTGCCATTAAGAAGAACACAGGAAGTGGCCTTATACTGGGTCAGACCACTGGCCCATCTAGCCCAGTATTGTTAACACTGACTGGCAGCAGCGGATCTCTGGGATTTCAGGCAGGTTCCTTGCCATACCTGGAGAAGCCGGGGATTGAACCTGGGCCCTTCTGTATTCCAAGCATGTGCTCTATCACACTGAGCTATGGCTCCTCCCACAAGGGTTCACCACTACCTTCAGTCACTCAGACAGCCCCCCCCCCAGCTGCTTTTTAAAACTAGGAATGGCAAGGGTTCAACACACACCTCTTCACCTCTTCACATACTTGGATTGTACAAATTGGAAAGTATTCATTATAACCAGAAAAGCAGGGACCAAAGTTACATCCACCACATTGTTTTCAACTATGGCATCCTAGTCTGCATGGATACAGTCAATTTTATATGCAAAGCGGTGTGCAAGTTGGTCACAATGAACTATCTAGTGGTCCACAAGTCATTGTGGAAACAGGACCAAAGGTACAGGAGCCTTCTCAAGATCTGGGATCAGCATTGTTAGGAACAGTTACCTTTGGTACTTCTGCCTGTATGAAGCAGCCCTCGATCAGAGGCATACAAAAACCCCTCGATGAAACCAAGAAATCCAAATTTGGAGACCAAAATCAATTATGCCTTAAATTGCAGAAACTGTATTGTATAACATCCCTGAGAGCTGCATTTACTAAATTATAATCAGCTAATTAGAAGCAATAGTATGGCAACCTGAACACTGTAGTGAGTGACTGAACAGCCTAAGGTGCAGTCCACAGCACGCTGAAGTATGCGGTGGCAAGTTCCCATGTATTTTAATGGTTCTGGATCACAACCCTAGTCCCTAATACTGCTTAACCATGTTGAAAATTGCAGCTTCCCCTCACCAAACAGCTATATTAATATTAAAAAATGGACGACCTCTTTATTTGCAAAGGAAGAGCAGCATTTTGAGTTGCCTGATGGATACTCTGAAAGAGGAAAAACAAAACAAACAAAGAAAGAACGATCACGAAGTTTCACCAGCTGGAATCACACATTATGCATTGCGCTTTACAGGGAGGCAAAAAGGTCACGTCAACACTGTAAACTCTGTATCTGTCAAATGCTGAGGGAGAATTAGCCACAGCACTATTTGCAAGAGCTCGGTTTGAACTTCCAGACGTCCAATTGCTGCTGTTTATGTGGTATAGACTCGGTAGGTTTCCCACAAGCTAAAAAATTGAAGGAGAGGCATTAAAACCCAAAAGCTCAGGGGTAATAGTTTGAAAGCAGAAAAGAGATTAGAAATTGATTATTCTCACTAAGGAACCACAACAAAAGCTGGAGCCAGAATCTAGCCAACAATATGTGCAAATCTGTATTGCTGCCATCTGGATTTCCAGGCACCTGAAACCTCTAAACTTGAGGGCCAATTTTATCTATCAAGCTCAATTTAACTGCAGGTTATTTCAGAAGACAAACCCTTGAAGACAGGCATGGGGGGGGGCAGAGGGGGGACAGGCATGGGGGGGCAGAGGGGGGCAAGGGGGAGGAAGTAGCAGACAAACACTATCTATCTATCTATCTATCTATCTATCTATCTATCTATCTATCTATCTATCTACACACAACCATTTCCAATATTCTGAAAATCTTATCCCTAATATTGTCTACTGAGGAGCGTATTTGGATTAAGAGGTTCTTTATAAAAAAACAATTTATTTCTCATTCTTATTGAATTCTACTTAGACGTCCACAGAAAAGTAATATTATAAGTATATGGCTGTGATGTTACACCTGTGGTAGTAACTGTAGTACAATGAATTAAAAGAAGCCTGAAATCCCACCTCCCTTCAATAGACAGACAGTCTGCCAAACTGACTGGCTGAGCTAAAGAATGGTTAGAACAGCATTGCTCACCCCACAAAAAGCACCTATGCTATTGTTATTTTATTTACAATATTTATATACTGCTCCCCATCCAAAGATTTCATATGGATGGCATAGTATTCATTTATTTTATTTATTACATTTATATCCCACCCTTTTCCCCTGCAAGGAATCCAAGGTGGCGTACATAATCCTCCTCCTCTCCATTTAATCTTCACAACAACAGCCCTGTGAGGTAGTTTGGGCTGAGAGTCTGTGACTGGCCCAAAGTGACCCAATGAGCTTCCATGGCTGAGAGGGGACTAGAACCCAGATCTCACAATTCCCAGTCCAATGCTGTAGCCACTACACCACACTGGCTCATGGATAGATGAGGAAAGTGTCATGTTTGCATTTTAATACAAAACCACCTTATTCACACTTCCAGAACCAATCATGGACCCGGACATAATTTGCAGTCTGAAATCCATATATTTTTGAACTTGTGATGCATTCCGCAAAAAATACAAACAAACAAACAAAATGCATTTGACAATGCACACATTTGAACCCCCCCCCCAAAAAAAATGCCTAGGTTTCTAAGATGCTCACAAACATGCACATGTGTACAGGAAAATGTAAGTTTGTGCATGTGTACATAAAAGGGACATTTGAAAAAAATGCACACATTTTTAAAAATGTGCACAAACATGTGTATGGAACGTGATTCTGTCTGACTTTTCTTTTCTTTTTTTCTCGCACCAAAATGTGAATAAAAGAAGAAGAAAAAGGTCGCATGGAATCAGGTTGGAATGGGATTGGCAGTGGAAAAATCCGGAGACTGAGCTTGACTGCTTTTTCCCATAATTAATGGCATGTCTTTCTTACTCTTCCAAAGCAGCATTATGAATGAAGAAATTCTTTATCCTTCAGAACTGTTAAGGTCACTTGAGTCATGTCTCTCTAGCAACCTCACAATGTTTCTTAAGAAAAGAATAGGGAATTTTCTTTTAAAAGAATAAATGTTTCAGGCCGATGGGGGAGAGAAGGAGAGGCATGTAGCAGTCAAAGTGCACTAGTTTTAGTGGTACTTTTTACTACTATTAACTGCAGAGTGTCTGAGAAAGAAATGTATTGTGACTTGAGAGAAGCCATTCTCAGAAATTTCAAGTCACAGTGTATTAGGAATTCTTTTTCACACATATAGGCGAAGAAGAAGAAGAAGAAGAAGAAGAAGAAGAAGAAGAAGAAGAAGAAGAAGAAGAAGAAGAAGAAGAAGAAGAAGAAGATTTATTTTTGTCACCTAAAATGTACTCTGATTACTTTTATCTAAATCTGGAGAGAAATATTGTTCCGGAAAAGAACATTGTGATGCATAGGGAGGGAGATTTAATGAGGGACATCTTGGGACCAGTTTGCCCCCATCTAGAGAGCACCCTGCATGATCCAACACCTTCTTGCATGTACACATGGCTGCTGAGATTTGCACAATGGTGCACCAAGTGGTTCCAGAAAGTGTACATGGTGGTTCAAGAAGGGAATGTGCAAATCATGGTGGTAAATCATCAGACCTTATGTGGATGACATAGGCACTGGCCGATGTTTTTTAAATGAATGGTGCCTCCATATAAGTGCTCTTTGACTACAAACTCAGCAGCAGCCCCACATATTCCCAAGGTACTTGCATGGGGGCTACTCTCACAGATATTCCAAGACATTCTGCTGTCTGCGGTTCATAGTTCAAGTGGAAGTTCCAAGGGTGCTACAAATGTAATGATAAACTAAAGGGAAACTTCTGAACCATAGGTGTGTGCAAGGGATGTGCCAGGCGTGCCGAGGCACACCCTAATGTCCCAGGCAATAAATGCTGAATTAAGGTGGCCTGTGAGCAGGGATTCAGAATGGGATCTAGCTGCAGCTGGAATTGTCCTCCAGCTGCCCTCTAGCTACTCTGCCATGTGCCAAAGAACTGCTGCCTTCAAGACAGCAGTGTTGCTCCCAGCAGAAGGAGCAAAAAGAGATTGCTGTGCTAGGAAACCCGCTGCCGGAAGCCACACTTCAAAGAGGCCAGGAGGAGGGGCCCTGAAGGCTAATATTGCCTAGTAAGCCCCTCCTCCAGCCAGTGTAACCACAAAGCCATGCCAATGCTGGAGCTTGAGGACCATCTCCTCCTTCCCCCACCCCTCACCTGCAACAGCCATCCCATGGTCAGGCAAGCTGAACGCAGAGTAGGGAATCAGTGTCTACAGTGTTTAATAAAAAAAATTTATTAAAAAAAAAATTATCCAAAATTTTTCAATGGGGAGCGGTATATAAATATTCTAAATAAATAAATAAATAAATAAATAAATATAATGTTGTTTATGGTTGGATATTCAATATACATTTGCCTTTTAAAACAAAAATTCCCTGGGTGCACACCCTAATGAAATGTATCCGGAGATGTGGACTGAGGTGTCATCAATATGCGGATGACACCCAGCTCTACCTTTCCTTTTCATCAAACCCAGGTGAGGCAGTGACTGTTCTGAACCAGTGCCTGGGCACGGTAATGGACTGGATGAGGGCTAACAAACTGAGACTCAATCCAGACAAGACGGAGGTACTGTTAGCGGGTGGTTCATTTGTCCGGCGAGGTGATGTTTGCCCTGTCCTGGACGGGGTTGCACTCTCCCTAAAGGATCGGGTCCGTAGTTTGGGGGTGCTCTTCGATCCAGAACTGTCACTTGAGGCACAGGTGAACTCAGTGGCAAAGAGCACCTTTTATCAGCTTAGGCTGATATACCAACTGCGCCCTTATCTGGACAGTGATAGCCTAGCTACAGTTATCCATGCTCTGATAACCTCTCGTTTGGATTACTGCAATGCGTTATACGTGGGGCTGCCTTTGAAAACGGTCCGGAAGCTTCAGCTGGTACAAAACAGGGCAGCCCGTTTACTAACAGGGACTGGCTGGCGAGATCACATTACGCCAGTCCTTTTACAACTTCATTGGCTGCCAGTCCAGGTCCGGGCCCGATTCAAAGTGCTGGTATTGACATTTAAAGCCCTAAACGGTTTGGGGCCAGGTTATTTGAAGGAACGCCTCCTCCCATATGTACCTACCCGGACCTTAAGATCATCTACAGGGGCCCTTCTCCGTGAGCCCCTGCCAAAGGAAGTGAGGCAGGTGGCTACTAGGAGGAGGGCTTTCTCCGCTGTGGCACCCCGGTTGTGGAATGAGCTCCCCAGAGAGGTCCGCCTGGCGCCTACACTGTACTCCTTTCGTCGCCAGCTGAAGACCTTTTTATTCACTCAGTATTTTAACACTTAATTTTAACTTAAATTTAAATTATACTGTTTTAACTCTGTATTTTAACCTTATATCAATTTTGCTGCGTGGTTTTATCCTGGTTGTGCTTTTTATATTGTATTTTGTATTTGTATTTTTAACTTGTTGGTTGTTTTATGATGATTTTAATTTTTGTGAACCGCCCAGAGAGCTTCGGCTATTGGGCGGTATAAAAATGTAATAAATAAATAAATAAATAAATAATAAATATCGCACTGCACATGCCTATCCAATGCCCTTCAGGGCTGTTGCTAGCAAGGTGGGAGGAAGACTGAGGTAACTTTTTCCATTTCTTTCCCATTTTCCCCTCTAGGTGGGTCTTTGAGCCCATCTAGATGTGGTGTGCTGGTGGGGTCTGGGTGGGGTCTGGAGAAGCTATAGGATTTCTCACATCCAGGCCTCTCCTCTCCCCACCCCAACCAACAGAATACCCTTTTACCTCTTTCTCCAGGGCTGCATTTGTGACCTGAAGCAGCAGCAGACAGAATTCTTTCTGTAGCAGTTGTGAGGTAACAGGGGAGAAGGCAGGAAGAAGGATCAGATCCCAGAGTCCCCCTTCCAAGGACGTAACTGTGGCCATAGCTAGACCTAAGGTTTATCCCTGGATCGTCCAGGGGTCAAACCTGTTCATCTAGGTGACACACAGGGGATCCAGTGCTCAGGCAGGGGCGAACCCTAGATGATCCCAGGATAAACCTTAGGTCTAGCTGTGGCCTGTGTCTCAGAGGGGGGATTTGTAAGAATCCTATGGTGCCTGGGACTCTCTTCTGGGGCAATAGCATTGCTCTATCAATCACTGTCAGGTCATGTTGCTGCACTTCATTTGTAAGCCCCAAACCTGCCAGCGAAGGTAGAAAAGATAGCCCTTACTGCCAAATGCAATTAGGGATGACCATCGCGGGGAAATCTGGTGAGCCCCAAAAGTGCCTGCTCTTCTTTAGTCATGCCCAGCATTAAGCCTCAAACAGATTATCTCCAAGGCAATGGAACCTTGTCAGAAAACGCCCCCCCCCTCCACTGTAGAGCTGTGTGCTTCTTCATGTTGTGAGTAATAACCAGGAATAAGCCAGGGATGAGTGAATGGCAAAGAAAAACTATGGAGCTTTGCTAGATATACATCTTACTTTTGTATCTGTCAAAATCCATATTATGAAGTGGCAGGTTTCTAGATGCATTCCTAAAAGCATATTTAATATGTGAGCAGGGAAACGTAAACACCAGAAGTCCGTGTGTTCGGAAATCTCCATACCTTTTGAATCATTGAGAAGTGACTTGACGACATCCTTAATACACAACAGAGATTCCCCTCCCCCCACATTTCCTCAAGCCCTTTTTGGTGTGGCTTTCACATCACATCTGGCTGGCCATTTCTTTTCGCATTGCAGGGAGAATTGCCTCACAAATTAATCATTACTCTGAGAGTGACTGCTGTGAGGTTAAAGGAGGAGTGTGTTTGTTTGTTTTATTAATTACCCTCTTTTTAGAAGGCAGAAAATAGCAGGAGATGAACTGGCAATGTTAGTGAGGCTGACAGAGCAAAGGATTTCATAAACTCTGGAGCTTTCAAAGTGCAAAATTCTCATGTATGCGAGTGAACTGATGTCACATCTGCAAATATCAAAAATAAGCTATGGAGAGCATTTAAAGTAGGTGATTAGCCATCAGCCAGAGCCTCAATGAATGCCCATTCCTACATTTGGACTACACACGGACTTCTGGTGTTTACGTTTCCCTGCTCACATATTAAATATGCTTTTAGGAATGCATCTAGAAACCTGCCACTTCATAATGGACTACATTTAATACCTGATCATATAGGACACATACCTATTCACTTCAGCGTTTACCTACAACCCTTGGAATCCATATGTACTACCATACATATCATTCACTGGTGCTCCAGTGTCACTACCAAGTCTATATGGGGTGTATTAGCCTGCTATAGGCAATGCATTTTGAATAATTAGAGTCATGTTATAAGCCCAGAAAGGGGGAAACTTTACAGTGGAGCATTCTGGGAGTTCTATGGTCCAGAAATCAAAACCTCACTCAGCAGAATGAGTAGGATCACCCCACTAATTCTTACAAACTACCTCGAGAAATCCAGCTATTGGGTGATATAGAAATTTAATAAAATACATACGTACACATACACAGCATGGTGGCTTATTGCATTTTGAAGTAAGTCATATACAGATGCCATCTGAATAGCCTCCTCCCATAAAAAACCATTAAGTTTAGAGTGTACCAATACTTTATTTTCAAGGTATCTGCTGAATGTAAGTATGGGAAGACAAAATCTAAATGTGCCCCAATGGATGACATGAAACTACAGCCCACTGGCATTCTTAATATTCAAAATGGGCAGTGTTAGGGATGGCACGAGCGTCTGCTTGGGTCCGCAAGGGCAGTGGATGCCCCCATGTCCAGTCCTCATGGACTCAAGCAGATGCACCCTTGAGCCCCAAGAATGCTTGGCCATGGGTCCTCCCTGCCTTCCAGATTGAACTCTTCCCCCTTCCGCCTGCCACTAACACAGCAGGGGGAAATACACAATTTCCCCAGCCTTGAGAAAATTGTGCATTTCCCCACTCCCCAAACCAATGGGGGCCTTAAAGATCTTATTAATGCAAGTTTTAATAGGGCCTTTAAGGCTCCCATTGGTCCCCAAGGGCAGGCTGGGGAAATTGTGTATTTCCCCTTCCAAGCTAATAGTGGCTGCCCTTAGAGTGAAGACAGTAAATACGCAATTTCCGCAGCCTTGTATTAACATACTTTCATTAATAGAACCTTTAAGGGCCCCATTTGTGGCTAGGGAAATTGCACGCACACACCCTCTGTGCCAATGGCAGCCACCACTAGCTGTCAGCATTTGCCAGCTACAAGCAGAGATTTATAGCTGCTGTTATCCAGTGTGGAGGCTGAGCCAGAGAAACTGCAGCTGGATTCCTGAATTAGCTGCAATGCCAGTGGAATGGAGTGATATCATCCTGGAGTCACCGAGCAGGGCTTCTGGATACAGGCACAGGTGTGTGTGTGTGTGTGTGACGGTTCCAGGGTTCTTGGCTCAGCAGGGAATCCAGATGTACAGAGAGTTGGATGGCCCAAACACAGAGGTGTGCATGCTGTTTCCCGTATCTTCCATGTGCCGCTATGAGTCTTTTAACTCCTGGCAATTAGCCCCGTAGCTTCTGAGCTCTGGAGTGCCAACACTGATCTCTCACTCTCATGAGCCTGTGCTCAGCTGCGGTTGGAGGAGCCTCATGAACCCCTTCATCATTGTCTGACTCCGTTAAAGGGGCTTCAGCCAGGTCTTGCCTGCCCTCTGAGTTTAAGGGCTCCTGTTCAACTTGGCAGCTACTCCCTTCCCCAGGATCTGTTGGACCTTGTTCTTCCCCTTCATGTGATAATGATGACGATGATGACATTGAGGGGGGAAATGTGCACTTTCCACATGCACACTTTCTGGAGGGGTGTTTCCCCCCTGCACTGATGGGGGCCATAAAGTCCCCATTAATGTAAGGATACCTTTTTGTTAATGTGCCTTTAAGGCCCCCATCCTGCACACTTCCCCCTTCTACACTAATGGTGGCCACTCTTAGTGTGGAGGAGGAAAATGTGTGATTTCCCCAGCCTTGGGGAAATTACATGTTTCTCCCCACCACCACACCTGGTCAATGGGAGCTTCCAGAAAGTGTGCATTTTCCCTGGTGCATTAATGGTGGCCACCATTAACACATTAACGCATCTGCTGAGTACTTGTGGTCGGAAGGGCCTCACAGGGCCCAGTTCACGGGGGAAGGCTGCAGTGGTGGCTAGCGCACCCACCACAAGCAGTGCAACTTTTCCCTTTCCATTCATCCCTTTCTTTAATTAACTCCCCCTTCATTGTGGAGGGCTTATTTTCTCAGACTCCCCTCAACAACATACATCTGTCACCACCTTCCCCCTTGAGAAATGACACTAGTCTCATGAAGATACTTAAAATTCCTCAGATCTCCATATTCACTTTGAGTGATCCTGCTCCCAATGACCTTTTGCAATTCTCTAATCGATCTTGGTTTCCGGGGGAGGGGTGGTGGTGGAAAAATCAGATCTTTTGTCTGAAAAGTCCACCAAATATGCCCTGAATCTAAAATATTCAGTTTAGATTTTGGTATTCCTCTGTTCAAAAATAAAACAACAAAATAAAAAATGGCCACAAAGAAAATTAAGTCATAAGGAAAAGGCTAGGCTAGAACTCAAGATTTCTGTGTTGAAGGACTGTTTTGGAGAGAGGAGCATTCAGACAAGTGAACCTCCCTATTTAGTTAAAAGTGGCAGAGCCCAGACATAGATTTACCACTTTATTGAGAACTGAAGGGCTAAGTGACACTTAACTAACTTGATTCCACGTCCTTTGACAGGATGATTACCAGGACTGGTGTACATCCAAAGAAAATCTTTAGGCCACAATCTATACCACAAAGAATAGTTGATTCTACAAGCTCTGTTTTCAACTGGTGTATGTAGGCAGTGTATATGTTGCTGGGGAACATGGGTGGAAGGGTGCTGTTGTTGCATTTTGCATTTCTGTAAACTTGTCAAATTCATTCATTCTTCATATAAGAATAGACACAGGTGTTTTCAACCTGTGTCTTTTTCCAATGCAACAAACCTGGTTGGACAGTGTACTAATCAGGTGTGTTCTACTATCAGAGGCACTTTGTCCTGCTTCTTGGTCCCTGGTCGAGAGTTGGTTGGCCACTGTGTGAACAGAATGCTGGGCTAGATGGACTGTTGGTCTGATCTAGCAGGGCTCTTCTTACGTTCTCATGAGTAAGCCATAGCAAAAAGATAAACTAGAATCTGGGATCAAGAAGCAAGCCAGAAGATAAGACAGCAGGACAGAGGAACATGCCAGAGATCAGGAAGACTTACTTGCTCATGCAAGACTAAACTAGAACTAGAATATCCCAGTCCTCCTGTCAAGGAGGATCAAATCACTAACCTATACAGACGGAGTCATTTCAACTTCAGGACCTGAAGATACTTCACCATAGTTCAATTGTTCACTACATTGGGCAGCTGTACACAGCTCCAGTAACCCCTGATAACAGTGCCATTCTGGAGCATTGTGTAGGGTGACCATATGAAAAGGAGGACAGGGCTCCTGTATCTTTAACAGTTGTATTGAAAAAGGAATTTCAGCAGGTGCCATTTGTATATATGGGGAACCTGGTGAAATTTCTTCTTCATCACAACAGTTAGAGTTGCAGGTGCCCTGCCCTCTTTTAAATCTGGTCACTCTAGTATAGCTCCTGCAGCTTTAACTGCTGTGATGAAGAGGGAATTTCACTAGGTTCTCCATATATACAAATGACACCTGCTGAAATTCCCTTTTCTATGCAACTGTAAAGATACAGGCTCCCTGTCCTCCTTTTCATATGGTCACCCTAGCATTGTGGAACTATTAAATGGTAGCCACCATTTTAATTTAGGGCCTGCCATTTTAATTTCAGCATCTGCTGAAATACCCTTTTCTACACAACAGTTAAAGATACAGCAGCACTGTCCTGCTTTCCATATGGTCACCCTAGACACGGAAGCATCTGACATCTGAAACTGGACCAGCTGGTAACATGAGAGCGTAATCAGTTATATAACATAAAGATTATGGGGAATGTACTGCCCTAAGAGCTTTGATTAGCTCCCTCTTCTCTTGTGTTCTATCAGCAGATGAAGACTTTTCTTTTGCAACAAGCTTTGATTCACTTCTTGGGTAAGTTATTATAGGTTTACTTAGCTCTCTGTTTGCTTTTAGTTTGGTCTCGTGCTTACTATTTTATTACTTATTGGATTTCTTTTTTTAAAAGGTGCTTGTATTGACATTATATTGTGAGCAGCTTTGTAAAGGTTTGGAGGCAGGGAGGGAGGGAGCAAGAGCTGTTGAAGTGGAAGAACATTAACCTGTTGTTTCGTAGGTCTTTTCTAGCAGGAGTTTCAAGACAGAAAGTGCTGTGCGAAATAAGCCTTTATATACCAGTTGCTGGGGAACATGGGAAGGATGGTTCTGTTGCTCTGTGTCCTGCTTGTGGGTCGCTGGTTGGCAGCTGGTTGGCCACTGTGTGAACAGAGGGCTGGATTAGATGGACCCATGGTCTGATCCAGCATAGCTATTCTTATGTTCTTATGTGCTTTACTCTTGCCTTTTTTCAGTCTCTGTATGTGGTCTGGGCTGGTTGAAGTGTCAAATGTAAGTGGCCAAGGTGTTGAGGTCAAACGGGGGATTATTGAGTTTTATTAATGTTCAACACACACACAACCCTAATCTAGCATGGGTCTTCTTATGTTTTTAAATATCAGCAGTGTCTTTCCCATTAAGAGCCATTCATCAGTAGAGTTGATTTACCATTGATTTACCATGTTTTGACATGTGCATGGTAAAAAACACACACCCTGTCATGTGGACAGATGCTTCAGATGAGTTACACACTAATATAATTGTAACCTTAACACATTAAATTTCCATGTGATGAATTACTATTTGACATCTTCTGATTGGGATTGTTAAAGAGTGATAAAAGGATGGTTATCGGCCCACCATTCCAGTGCAGTCTTATTGGTGAAGGTGGGATCCATGATTGAGATTACAGATAGCTTAACATGGAAGGAATGACACATGGTTATCTTGCATGACTAGCATCAGAGTAACTTGATCTTGGCGAGTCCTACCACTCAACTTCCAATTACAAAAAGAAGATGAGAACGCTTGTGCTTCAAATCTCTGCAGGCCTAACAACTCCACAACCATATGGTAGATGTGGACAACCAGCTGCTTCTGCTATTCATGTGGTAATAAACTCCCCTCAGGCAAATATTTCTCCTGTTGAGTGCTACAGAGTACAGGCCTTGAAAAAGCTGTTGCAAGGAGTGCCAGCATTGGGTATTTATGGGTTATTACTGTGCAGTCAGTGTAAAGGCTTTGTGAAAAAAAAAGGTTTTGTGAATCCACAAAATAATCATAAATTGGGTGGGGGAGGACTTTGAATGACTTTTGGTTCACACACCATGTATATATAAACAGACATCCTTGACCTTCAACAAAACCCAAGATCAGATGGTGATGTGTCACAAAATCCAGGAAAGAGCCACAAATGGCATGAGGCTTTCTTTCCTTTTTGTTTTCTGTTTTTAAATCAATGGTTTAGGGAAGAAAAAAACACAGAATGAAGCCACTAAAAGCACTTTAAAAGGGCTGCATCAAAAGCTCTGAATGAAGCTTTCTACTTCTTTACAAGTGTTCTCAGAGATGGGGAAGGGAGAGGCAATTTACAGAAATGAGAAACAGAGAAAGGTCTCCGGAAGGCAAAGCATTAGAAGAAGGGCAGGGTCAGAAGTACCTTCTTGATTGTATCCAACATGGATCTTCCTCCTTGCCACGGTTTCGAGTTCTTCCTAATGCACGTCAGGCTAGCCATGCTGTGCCACTTTCGGTCCTCCAGCTTCTTGTGGAAAGCATTTGCAAGCAAAAGCACAGTATCGTAGATGTAGAGGTTGGTAATCTGTCAAAGAGATTAAAAATTGATTGTAAGCAGCTAGCACACACATGCTGGCAGAATTCATAAGTGGCTTGTCTCAGCTGTCACCACTCAGGCTTTCATTAACTTAAATGCAACATTGCTAAACAAAAACAAAGAAGGGGAAAAAAGAAACAAAAAGCTTGCTTCACACTTTGGGAACTAACTGGGTCTAGGAATTTTCTGTGACTTCTAGTTAATTCAGTTTGTGTTTCGTGAGCAAAGGCACTGGAAATCTTCTATTTCCTAATCTGGGGGTTGTCACAGCACATGTGGACGGATGTCCTGCACCTGGGTGGCTTTGTGGTAAATAAGATCTATTGTCCTTACATTGGTGGAACAACGGATGTATACTGTGTGCATTCTAAGGAAAGATACTATCAAGGTTCCTTGCATGTCCTCAACCCCTTGAAAAATTCTTCAAAGATCTCTTGCCTCCTTAAGAATCCCAAGTTCTCATTTAAAACCTTCCCCTTCCCAATAACATGGGATTTAGGCTGTAGATGTGGGGTGAGTGACACTCCTGAAACTTGCAACTTAACACAACAGTTTAGTAGTAAATTAAAACAACTATATTACAAATGAAAGTATCTAGTCAATTGAGCAGTGTGATACAAAGCACTAAAAGAAAGTAAAAGTTGCAAAAACACAATTTCTTTTACTCTAACCTGTACCTAGACTTCTTTAGCCTGCTCCTGTTCCTTCCTCATGCTCTGGACTTCTCCTGCTCTTTTTCCTGGCTGGCTTTCACACTCTTTTATACCCTCTTCCCCCAAAACAGAAAATATTGTTCCAGTCTTAAAGAAATGAAACTTAACTGGAGAAATGAACTTGACTGAAGTATGACTTTTAAGCTGCCAATGCCTTTCTGGGCAAAATATAAAGTGCTGATTCTTACCTTTAAAGCCCTACATGGTCTAGGTCCAAGGTACCTTAGGGAGCGCCTCCTCCCCTATGTTCTAGCCCACCACAAGATCCTCAGAGGGTCCTCTACTGCAACTGCCAAATGTGAGATTGGCAGTCACATGCCAGAGGACCTTCTCCTTTGCCTCCTCTCAGCTGGGGAATGAAGTGCCAGATGAAATAAGTATGCTGACTTCTTTGAATGTCTTTAAGCAGGCATTAAAGATTGTATTATTCCAAAGACCTTCCCTTTTTAGAATCTTATTGAGGATCATTATATATTGTTTTTATGCCATCTGGTGTTATTGATTGTTTTATCTTTTTAAATTGTTTTTAACATTTTTATTCTACCAATGTTATTTTATTTATTATTTTTATCCTGTTTAAATTGTTTTAACTTTGTATGCCACCTAGGGTATTTTGTAGATAGGTGAGGTATAAATTGAAATAATAATAATAATAATAATAATAATAATAATAATAATAATAACAACAACAACAACTACAACCAGAGAAATGAAATTACTCCTCTTAGGGATACCCCCTACCAACAGAAAACCCACAAGCCTCTAAGCCTGACTTTATTACCTTGCCTCTGTAGACCTCAAGCCTTCACAGTTCTGTTCCTACCTACCACTATTATTATTATTATTATTATTATTATTATTATTATTATTATTTATTTATTTATTTATTTATATAGCACCATCAATGTACATGGTGCTGTACAGAGTTAAACAGTAAATAGCAAGACCCTGCCGCATAGGCTTACATTCTAATAAAATCATAATAAAACAATAAGGAGGGAAAGAGAATGCAAGCAGGCACAGGGGCACTGGGTAGGGTAAAACTAACAGTATAAAGTCAGAACAAAATCAAGTTGTAAAAGCTTTAGGAAAAAGAAAAGTTTTTAGCTGAGCTTTAAAAGCTGAGATTGAACTTGTAGTTCTCAAATGTTCTGGAAGAGCGTTCCAGGCGTAAGGGGCAGCAGAAGAAAATGGATGAAGCCGAGCAAGGGAAGTAGAGACCCTTGGGCAGGCGAGAAACATGGCATCAGAGGAGCGAAGAGCACGAGCGGGGCAATAGTGTGAGATGAGAGAGGAGAGATAGGAAGGAGCTAGACAGTGAAAAGCTTTGTAGGTCAACAGGAGAAGTTTATATTGGATTCTGAAGTGAATTGGAAGCCAATGAAGAGATTTCAGAAGTGGAGTAACATGGTCAGAGCGGCGAGCCAAGAAGATGATCAAAGAGTTTGAATGGAAAGGTTCTACACCTCTCCATTTTGGCTTGTCTTGTTTTCAGTCATGTTCCTGGCCGATATTAAAAATGTGCCTTTCCTTAATTTTAAGAGTAGTAGGCAGCTTCTAGAACACAGCATCCTGTCCATATCCACCTTGGCTTGCATAGATGCTGGAGTGTTGGCAGTTATTTTGACACAGAATTCACATCACACATTTTGACCAACAGATATTGTCCTTTCCCCCCCAGACAAATGTAACACATTTTTTTTATTTCTAGGTGGTGAAGGTCATCACTCTTTCATATCTTCTTTTGAATCTTCACCATTGTACATTTTGGGGTTCAATTCACATCCTTCACCTTCAGGGGAAAAATATATACATGTCCTATTTTCAGGTATTTACTTTTAGAATTCAGGGCCAAATGGTTAGATAAATGGTATGGAAGTGGCCTGAAATCTTATATCTGTTTAATTGCCAGTCAATCAGAATTTATGCAAGAATAGATTTGTCATATCAAATATGTTCATAAATTTTACAAGTACCTCTGTCACAGTGTGGCATTTTGTGAACAGTATTTATGGTGAAAAGGTAAGTTTTAAGGCAAGGATGGGCAGCTACATTTGGTCCAGGGAGGGATTTTTGCCCCCAGAGCCCTACTGAAAACTGCCCCCCTTTTGGATGCCAAAAAGTATATGAAATGAAATTTTAAAATGGCACCATAATGCTATGGAGGGCCAAAAGGGCAAAATTAGCATGTTTGAACACCAAATTTGATCCTTTTGGTGCTCCATAGTGCTACAGGCACCAATATTTTGGTCTTTTTTGACCAGGTCAGGCCAGTTCACAGATTTTCTAGGTTTTTAAAATTTGCGCACATAGAAATGTCCACAAAATTGCACCTGCAATCTGCATAATTTTCACAAATTACACTCACATTTGCACAAAATACACAAACTGTGGCCACAATTCGCACAGATTTTGATTTACACAAATTAAAACAAACAAACAAGCAAACCAGAAAAGGCTCCTGGATTTTGGGGGAAAGCCCATGGCTCAGATCACAAATGCAAGCCAAGTGGGGGCGTGGGAACCGTGGACCTCCTGCAAGTCCCCAAAGGGCTGG
Organism: Elgaria multicarinata webbii; assembly: GCF_023053635.1. NCBI lineage: Eukaryota > Metazoa > Chordata > Lepidosauria > Squamata > Anguidae > Elgaria > Elgaria multicarinata. The sequence continues at coordinate 22,004,198 of NC_086180.1, read as the reverse complement.
ATTTTCCAGCAACGGAAATCCCTAGTCTAATTTCAAATGCTCTCTGCAAGTGATCAGTATATCAAGAGTGAGGTGTCCCTTCTACAGCAGGCTGCTGGGTAGGGAGTAAAAGAGAGCAAGAGAAGAGTGTGGCAGAAAGTGAGAGAGGGCCGCCCCCACCACTGTCTTCATACCCACCCACAACCTGTGTGCAGCTGCTGACAGATTACTCCTGAGAGGATGTGTCTGTCATGTCTAACCCTACTGCCCCTGTTTGGGGAGAAGATGTTTCAGATAATCAATCCAAATTAGATTCAGAACTAGAGGAAGTGGTGCCAGACACCAGCCAGCCTGTACCAGTGGGGGAGGAAGCTCTCACAGGCGATTCACCAGCTGGGAGTCAGCCCTCTCCAGAGCTTATCTCCTCAAGGCCAAATCCTACACACTCAGTGGGAAGTGAGCTTTCTTCCAGAGGAGAGCACCCCAACAAGCTAGCTGATGCTAGGGTGCACCGTAAGCTAAAATGCACAGAGCAGAAAGAAGGCGTGAGAAAATCAGTCCGACTAGGATGGCACCAGAACCTGCCTCCACACCAGGCTCTCTGAAGTTATGAGCATTTGAGAAGGGGCTTCCTGTTCTCCTTGGTCGGACAATTGTCTCCCATAGTTTGCATAGTTTTGCCTAGGGGGAAGTTTCCAAGAGATTAGACTCTCTTCAGGTAGAAGAGACATTTGTTGCTTAATAAAAGCTTTGTGGATTACCTAGCAGGCCTCGTGATTTGCCTCCCATCGAAAGCAGGAGCTTTCTGAGAAACACGACAGCGTCCCTCAACAGAAAAACAAACAAAAAACAACCTCCACCCCTGCTTGATGGGATAAGCAATAGCATGTCTCTCAAAATGCCAATTGTCGATCCTTACCCTCGTTTTTAATTAACTGGAACTTTGTAAAGCAAATCTTTAAAAATGGATTAATTGACAGACCCATTGGTTAAAACAATGCAGCTCATAATTCATTTAAGAGCTTAGATTTTATCTCTTTGGAAAAAACACACGCCTCATTTCTAACACATCCTTATTTCACCTGTGATTGGCAAGGTAATAAATATGGACATATAGCCTGAGCAACTGGAATACCTGCATTAGTTAAGTGTTGGTTTTGGCCTAAGACTTCAGAAGATTTCAGTTACCTAGGGAGGTTGTGGGCTCTCCCACACTAGAGGCATTCAAGAGGCAGCTGGACAACCATCTGTCAGGGATGCTTTAGGGTGGATTCCTGCATTGAGCAGGGGGTTGGACTTGATGGCCTTGTAAGCCCCTTCCAACTCTGCTATTCTATGATTCTATGATTCTAAGATTTAAACATAAATCCCTAAACACAGGACTTGAAAAACATTTCAGACTTTTAGCAACCCTTCCTAACAAAAACACAACACAGAAGGGCCACCAAGCAAGCAAAGACAATAAGGTCTGAACTTGGCATGTTATAATTCCAACTTCTGTTGCCACTATTTCCCAACAAATTGATGTAAAAAACACACACCTATCTTTAACTTTGTTTTAGAGGAATACTGAGACATCATCACAGTTCATATTGATGTATACACTAGTTAATTTAGGAGCACTTTTGCAGTGCATCTATCAACTGTTAATAGGACTCTAGAGAACAGTGATCAGCAGCCGTTAAACAGATATTTTAAGCCTTTACCAATAGTGCAGATGAGTACTTATAGCATTTTCAGTCACCAATAATTCAAGGATAAGTTAATTTCTGCATCTCCGAATTCACTTTCAGTGAACTCTGAAGTCTGCTTCATTAATCATGGTAACCCCAGAACACGTTATATGGTGGCTATTGAAACACTGCTTCATATATTTATTGCTCTCATGCCTAATCAAAACAGGTTTCTTAATGCCCTATATAATTCAATTGAAGACAATTGATTTAATGTACGTTTCTCAGAAGCTGCAGTGTTCTGTCAAGGGTGGGGGATGGAGGGAAATGATGGAATGACTACTCATGACCTTGCTAGGAACCAAAACGATAAAGTCTTAAGATTTTTATTTATTTGTTGTAACCTTATCTGGAAGAAAATGGCACACAGGACTGCACAAAATGGAAGGAGCTGCTAACTTTTTTTCTTCAGAAATACTGGTTATTGTCTTTTGCAGCAGAGATGCAGGGGGCTGTCTATATTCAGTGAAAGCCCTACGGTGGTTGTGGATCTGCATCCCCGTCAGTTAGACGATGCTGGTGTAGGTTCACAGCCACCGCTAGGCTTCCCCGCGATGCAGCGTTTAGAAAAAGTTGGACATTTATCCTGACTTTTTCAAAGGGAGCAATGTCAACATGGTGCTCTCGCCATGTAATGTTGCTCCACAGCCAATCCAGGGTCAACCTGGGGACAGAGCTTGGTAGAAAGTGGCCAGCGACTGGTCACTTTCCACCAGAAAGAGGGCAGGGGCAGCTCCAGGATCTGGATGCCCATCCATAAACCCTGTGCTTCCTCTTTGGCATTGGGATTACCCAACACCATCCCAGGAGATGGAAAGTGTGGGGTTGAAGAGGGAGGCGGCGCCATGAAGACAGCCCCCAAGCCTGTGGCATACTGGAGAAGGGTTATAACTCAGTAGGGAACACATTAGATTCAGTCCTTGGCATCTCCAGGCAGGGTTGAGAAAGACTTCCATCTAAAAGCCTGGAGAGATGCTGCTAGTCAGTATGGACAATACAAAGCCAGATAGACCAAGTGTCTGACTCAATACAAGGCAGATTCTTATGTTTCTATATTTACCAAGCCCAGACTATCTACCAGCCAGTTCTTCTGGCCCAGCAAGAATGAAGGAACTTCTTTTCCCATTTTAGTCCACACAGGAGATACATCTACCATCCCAGAAACTAACATCTGGTCACACCAGATTTTATTGCCCAGCAGTGGCCAAGACCTAGTGAATACACAACAGGAAAGAGCGAGGGGCAGTTCACCTAAACCACCTGGTTTGTTCTTAAGGCTGAATGGCCAGAATAAAATGGTTTTGTTTAAATGTTTAGGTCATACCTCTAGTCTAATGGTAGAACAGTGAACATCTACATAAAACAGTTGGCAGAAGTCATCCAGAGATTTGGACTGAAGTGTCACCAGTATACTTTTGGCATTAGGCTCTATCTCTCTTTTTCATCAGGTGCACGTGAAGCAATAGAAATCCTGAATCAGAGCTTGGACATGGCATTGGACTGGATGAGGGTGAACAAACTGAGGCTCAGTTTAGAAAAAATGGAGGTACTGTGATTCATCCACCTGGGTGAATGGTATTCAGCCTGTTTTCATAGGGTTTCCATTCGCTAAAGCAGCCTTTGCCAACCTGGTGCTCTCCAGATGTTTTGGACTTCAGCTTCCATCAACTCAGGCCAGAATAGCCAATGGTCAGGCATCCTGAGAGGGAGACAGGTTGGGCAAGACCCTAAAGGATCATGTTTGCAATTTGGGGATGTCTTTTAGATCTGTGTAACTGTGACTGGGGAAGGCAATGGCAAACCACCCCACTACAAAGTCTGCCAAGAAAATGTCAGCGAAAGCAGGCGCCCCTCTAGGAGTCAGCAATGACTCAAGTGCTTTGCACGAGAGGTTCCTTTCCTTTTCCTTTAGATCCAACACTTGTTAGAGGCTCCAGTAGTCTCTGTGGCTAGAAGACATGTCAGATGTGACCATACCTGGATGGAGATTGCTTGTCTACAGTTATCCATGCTCTGGTGATGTCCTACTTAGACCACTGCATTGTACAGGGTACTGCCTTTAAAAATGGTCTGGAAACTGCACTTGATTCAGAACAGCTGCAAGAATATTAACTGGAGATGGGCATTTTGATCATATCATGCCAGTGCTGTATCATCTCCAGTGGCTCAAGGTCCAGTTCTACATTCAGTTAAAAGTTTTGGGGTTAAGCTATAAAGTCCTTAATGGCTTGGGACCAAGTTACTTGAAATACTGTATTTTCCCATATATACCTACCAGACCCTTAAGATCCTGTGTGCCCCTGTCAAGTGAAGCAAGTCGAGTTCCCTAAAGAAAGGGTCATCTTGACACTTGGGCGATGATTTAGCTTCCCCAGTGAGACTCACCTGGCACCTTTTTAATGATATTTTTGGTGCCTGGTGAAGAGCTTTTGATTCACCCAGCTGCCCAGAGGGAATGTGTTGATGGGCAGCCCTCTAAATTAAATCAAATTTAAATAAAATAAATTAGGGAGTCAATTATTAGATCATTTGTAAAGAATCTCAAAGGAGAGTTTCAAAGCCTTTTCTAATTTTTCATCTTCACTTGCTGCTCATAAAATGTCTCTGTTGGTATATGACGCCTGTGTGTCAAACATAATATTGCTCCCTAAATTAAGTTAAAGTTAAAATCAGTGTCTGTCATAATGGATGTATTCAGATTCGTGAGAGAGTCATGCTACCTGGGAATCCATATGGAAAGAGCAAGCTTCAAAGCATTGCAATTAACAATACTGTACTACCGTATTTCTTCGATTGTAAGACGCCATTGATTGTAAGTCACACACTAATTTCAGTACCACCAACAGAAAAAAAACCTAAGACACACCTGCGATTCTAAGATGCACCCCGTTTTTAGAGATGTTTATATGGGAAAAAAGTGTGTCTTAGAATTGAAGAAATATGGTATTACTAAGCTTTGCATGCTGTAGAATCTCAGGCCTGTGAGCCAAATCCTGCCCTCCCAGGGTCCCAATCCAGCCCTCTGGGGTTCCTGAAATGGCCACACTCCTTCCACAAGCTCCACCCCCTTGGCCTGACTGACAATTATTTGTTGGTTTTACAGCTTTTGGGTGGTTTTATTTGTTGCTGCACTGTTTTGTTTTAACATATTTATCTGTTTTTAATGTATTGTACACTGCCCAAAGAGCTTTGGTTATTGGGTGGTTTAAAAGTACAATAAATAAAATAAATAATGTAATAATTTTAAATATTCCTCCTCTGCAGGAAGCTCTTATTATCCTCTGGTTTCAGGGAATGCAACCGGAGTAGTTGGGATTGAAAATATTCCAAGAGTCTTGCTAATACAATGCTGTGATTTTGTAGGTAGTCTTCAGTCAGACGAACATGTTTCCATTATATACTTTATTATCTGTAATATTGAGCCCCCAGAGTCAGATGTCTCCTTTGGACATCTTAGTAGGACTTCCCATCTTTTGTGATTTTGATAATATTTGTTGCCTCTTACTGGATGAAACAAAGTAGCTAACATACAAGGTTACCATGGATACCTCTGTAATCCTCAAAATTAAACAAATGTCTGCACAGCAACATACTTCAGAGGTCACCTAGCCTGCATGTATTATATAATAAAAATAAAAATAGCTTAAGTAAAAAAGTACATTAAAAACAGATGTAATGATGTTAAAACAGCAGGAATCAATAGTAAGATGGTTTCCAGAATTATTTATTTTTAAAGGGCTTATGAGACAAATATCCTGTTCAGTTGATGCTAAGCCATGGTGGTGAAGCATTTTGAGCTAAATATTATGGCTTAGCATGGTGTGCGAACCATTCCTAACCATGGTGGCAACATAACCACAGATTAAACATATTCACTAACCATTAGGGTTAGTGGGCAAATCATGGTTTAGTGTGTTATCTGAACAGGCCCATTGCAATACCTTTTATTGGCTGAATCCTTATTTATTTAGATTTTTTTTCCTTTGGGGTCTCCTGTGGTTATGATCAAACTCATATTCATTCGTTCATTCATTCAACAGTCAGAGTCCATCCCTTCAGCAAGTAGCAGTGTTCAGAGATTTCAAATAGGGGGAGGGTAAAAATGCAAACTTCCCCTCTTCCACTTGAAAAGTCTGGCTCCATTTGAGCACGTTTTCTGAGGTAGGATATTTCCAGTGGAATGAAAGAGAATCATTTCCTTAGAGTAGAAGAAATTAGTGCTGACCTTCCAAAGAATATGTATGTGTTTGTATTATGGATCATATAGGTGCATGAGAGTCACCTAAGAAAGGAAAGGAACCTCTCATGCAAGCATTGAATCATTACTGACTCTTGAGGGATGCCAGTTTTACTGATGTTTTCTTGGCAGGCCTTATAGCAGGGTGGTTTGCTGTTGCCTTCCCCAGCTGGAGAGTCACCTACTGAAGCCTAAAAGGTCACTATGTAAAACCTTTTTCTCCTCTACAGTCTCCCATGTATATTGCTATAGCAGCTAGTTGCATGGCAATGCATTCACGGAATCTGAGGATACCTCCATATTTTGGGAGAAAGGGTCTTTAGGATCACAGAGTGATGAAGATATTCGGTGGGTCCCACGAAAGCATCGCTGACTTATGTTCTGTGGCACAGGAAAGGACTGCCGAATAAGCGTTAACCTTCCAATCGACTTTCTCACCAGGTCCTGCACGTCCGCATCATTGATTTCCTGCAAGATAAGGCATAGAAAATATGACAAAAAATTAAGGTGTCATAAAAACAGTACAAGTTCTAAAAATGTTAGAATCAATATTCTAAATTAGCCTTCCCCAACCTGGAGCCCTTCAGATGTTTTGTGCAACTTGTCCATTGGCCATGCTTACTGGAGCTGATGGGAGTTGACATCCAAAACATCTGGAGGGCACCAGGTTGGAAAACACTCTTCAAAACTGCGGTGACATGCCATCATTAATCCGTTTCATTTCCCCCATAATATGAAGACTGCATGTAGGGCAGGGGTGTTGCAATAAACTCCTATATATATTACCATGGTGGTGGTGGGGATGTACTTTACCCTTTTGTTAAGAGGGCCTTTAAGGTCCCCATTGGAGTGGGGTGGGAAGCATACTCTGGAGTCTCCGGAAAGTGTGCATTTTCCCCTGCCACCATTAACACAGCAGGGGGAATGGGCGTGATCCCGGAAGCCAGGACGGACCCATGCCCGAGTGTTTGTGTGGGCTCGTGAACGTGGGTGCACCCTCATGCTGAGCGCATGACAAATAGAGATATCATGAGCATCATGCTGAGCGCATGACAAATAGAGATATCATGAGCATCAGATTGGGTCCATGAGAACCCAATCTGATGCTCATGATATCTCTATTTGTCATAGCAACAGGAAGGAAGGGGGAACAACCCTCCATCTTTTCTCCTCTAAGTATAATTCTACTGCAGTTCTCATGGCTACGAACTGAAATAAATATAGGGAAGTGTGTTGGGTGTTTTTGCAGTGGGACCTGACAGGGATAACTTTTCAGAATGGGAGAGGGCAGCAAAGACAGGCAGATGTTTTTTTCAAGACCTTGGAATGGTTCTTCCAAGTTCTTCAGAAAAAGTTCTTCCAAGTTCTTCAGTCTTTCTTTGGATGAACCTGGGTAATTTCTAAGCTGATCTTAGGAGAGCTTGCCACTTTTTATATCCAGCTGTTGCACATCAGATTGGCCAAATATGAATGTCTAACCCAAGTAGTACAACAACCTATGTGAAAGTGAGGAAAATATTGATAATAATTAACAGTGTTGCTATAGTTGTTCTTCTTAAGCATTATTAGTTGATCATACAATCATGCCTAATATTATCTGTGCAAAAATGGAGTACACAGGGTGAAAAGCTGTACAAAAGTAAATGCTGTTATATATGCTTATACTTTAAAATTTCCGGAACAACAGGGTCAGGTGTAGTACTATTGTTATTTCATTTCTTTAATGGACCAACAAATAAAATGCTGAGAGCCATGAATTTTAAGCATCAATTTTCTTGACTACACTAAACCTATTTTGTTGTTCCTCATAGCCTGTCATAGATTTTTGAAGCCATCTGTTATTTATGTTCTTTATGAAATATAGATTTTTCTGCAAACAAAATAACACCTGGCAATAGCTGTGTCCAGTGTAATATCCTGGATTCCTGGTCGATTAATCCTTAATGTACCATAGATAATGGCTTCTCTCAGCTTATGAAGCTCTCTTATCATTCAGTCTGTATCATTCCATTAGCTACAGGAGGGAGGAAAAGTTGCTATCTTTTGCAAAACGCAAGCAGTTCTTAATATATCTGCAACATAATTAGAAATAGAAGTTTTCAAGAATTTTATTAACTTCATCCTTTTATAAGTCACAAGTTCTTATTCAATTGGAGGCATCGTGGGTACATTCATCACATATTTGTTGTTGTTCTTTGTTACGCATCTTGGGTTGATCCAGAACTGCTCATAATCCAAGAAGAGCTACACACCTGAGTAGCTCTGAATAAAGGTACAGATAGCAAATACACAGATTAAGTGACAGGTAGATAGCCTTTGGCACCTATGTGAAGAAGCAGATAGCCACAAGGCCAAAAGCAGCTATCCTTAGATTGTGAAGATCAGCATTAGCTCACCCATAGCACACTTATTTCCACCTGTTCAATGCCTTGTACATGCATAGAGGCAGCAGTGGGTCGACTTTATTTCACGGTGGATACTTTCTCCCTGCCACTGTGGCAGGATCTACACTATTGCTTTAAAACGCTTTATAACAGTTTTGACAACTATTGGGGCCCAGGACACACTGCATATACAGTTTTCAAAACATTTTCAAAGTGCTTTAAAGCAGTAGTGTAGATCTGTTTGAAATGTAGATTGCAAAGTCCTTGTGGAAGGGATCCCCAACTCTTTTGTTTAGATTACTTTGTAAAGTACATTGAAGATGCTCTGTTAAAAAGTTGCCTATAATATAGTTCTGGGCTGAAACCTGCCCCCTATTATCAGGAACTTTCTCTCTCTCTTTTCGCAGGGAAGGGGGGAATTTGGAGAATTCTCTCCTTACGGAGGAGGACAAAATTTCCACATACTTTTTTTTTTAAAGTGTAGCCGGTTGCTGAGAGCCCTTTTTCCTATTTTTTAGTTTTTCAAGAAACAACAACACCCCCTTACTCTAGCATTTGGATAAACCCAGCAGTTCTAAGTGAATGCTTATTGGAGACTATGGCCATGTTTGCATCAGCTGTTTATTCCAGAATAAAATCACAGTCAGCCCTACTGGGCCACCTGATGTTCACCTACTCCTGCAGTGATCTCAGGATGACTGCTCAGGTTTCCCGTGATATCGCTGACTGGATTTGTAGTGGCTTTTCTGGCTCTCTCGCTACAATCCCAAAGTCTGTGGTTGGTGTGACCCTCCTTTGCAAAGCTGTTGCTGCTTGGTGCAAGCTCCTGGCACAGCGAACAGCCAATCTGCTGTCAGGGGAGCGTGCATATGCATCGGCGTGTTTCATCACCGAGTGTTTCTTTTTCCTTTATGCAAACATATAGTTGCGCAGGAGTGCATCTTTAGACAGATCTACACTAAGCAGGTTATCTCAGGTATAACCTACACTAAGCAGGTTATTTCAAACAGTAGAAGCTGTTTGAAAATGGTATATGGAATGTGTCATGAGCCCCAACAGTTGTCAGTGCACTTCAATACTGTTATAAAGCAGTAGTGTAGATCCTGCCTAAGACACAGTACCTATCCCACCCTGCATAGCTGTGTGCCTGCACTGCTGTGCACCTTGGCGTTATTAAAAAGAATTCCATGCCCCGTACCCATCTGTCCAGTCCCACCTACTTCTCCTGATACCCATTCAGAACCACCTCCTGAAACAGCTCCCCTCTACTTGCAGGAAACCTCCCTCGCGTGTGCCCCATGAGCGACAATCCCAGAAGTGGGAAACCTTTTAATAATCAGTCCTCCATTGCGAAAGGGCTGCATGTGACTTCACCCTCTCCAACAATCATCCAGTAAACACTCCTGAGCTCCTGAAAATGTGGGGGTGTTTTTTTAAAAAATAAATTAAAAAGGATAAAAGAAAATCCCTCAACAATTGGCTACATTTTAAAAGGTATGTAGAAAACCTGCCCCTCTCCCCAAGGAGAAAATTCTCAGAAATTCTCACCTCTCCCAGCCTCTTTCACCCCAGTTTTCATTCCCCACCCCCACTAAATGCCAAAAATAGAATGGTTGAAATTTTCAGTACAGCGCTACTATAATGTAATTATAGTACATTATAACAAGTGAACAAGTGTAACCGACTACACCAAGCATGGCTGAACAGGGAGCACACCTGTTGCAATGAACCAAGGCCACAGGACACAGATCTGGGGTCCAAGCCAGGGACCCAAGCCGGGTGGATTCCTGTATTGAGCAGGGGGTTGGACTCAATGGCCTTGTAGGACCCTTCCAACTCTGCTATTCTATGATTCTATGAAAGAGGATGAAGGCAGATAGGGGTTAGCTGACCTGCAGAGGCAACAGCAGCCCAGTTATGGAGGTGGTGGGTGGTTTTTCAGCAGTGCGCATTAGCATGCCAGTGGCATGGCAGGAATGTAAGAAACAGCAAACATGAGCTTGCTGATTATAAGCTTTGTTTTTTTAAAAAAAATTGCATGAAAATCCTTGTGTATTTCTGTGCATATTATTCCACGTATACGCATCAGTTGTGAAGATCTTTGAAAGGTGGATATTCTTCTCCCATTTATTAAATGGTGAACACTTTTGTGGGGCGGTTGTGTCCACAAATCACATTGCAAGCTCAGAAATGAACAGGCTCCAACTGCAGATTGTGTTCAAGTTCATGTTTGGTATTGAAGACATGAACTGAGAAAATCCTAACAAAATGGCAAGGAGGGAAGTCCCTCCTGTGTTTGGTGAATGTGTGGGGCACTAGCATAATGTCTTTCAAGGCCAAAGATTATATTCTAGCGTCACACCAAGAAAAGAACACAAGATAGTGATGAGCAGATAACAAGAAGAAGCTACACAGATCTAGGCTGGCTCAGTCCACTCTGGGATAAAGCAAAAGGGATTTGTGACATGATATAGAGCAGAGACATCCTTCACCTCATTTCAGTAAACTGGGTGGCTGCTTCTGACCCAGAAAGGAGGAGTATAAGATGCTACACGTGTGCCTGGCACATGTGTATCATGAGGCAGGGGCAGGGCAAAGCCTGTTGTGGGGATGTGGAGTGTGGGAAATAACGAGGCAGATACATGATTGGGATTTAAACAGGGCCACATTTATTAATAGATCTGCAGAAAGGGTAAACCTAAGCACACATCTTCTCTAATCTGGTCTCATGCCGTTGTTTTATCAGATGAGACATTCATGGCCTGAGAATTGCGCCTCGACATTCGCCATCACCCAGACTTCTCCCTTTTGGGGTAGGGAGGCCATCCATGTCACACACACACACACACCCTAGTGCCATAAAGCTCCGAGTGGGTGAGAAAGGTTGGCCTCAAAGGTAACCCTTATCTCCACCAGCTGGGCTGTAAAACTTGCAGCTGGGGAGCCTCAGGCATTACCCATCACTGCAATGGTGCCTCTGAATGCTCACTGACCCTAACCTGCTCAAGATGACCGCGCACACCTGCTTATCAGCAAATGTGCCAGATCATTAATGCCACCAAATCAACCTAATTATTTCTCCCTGCCTGTCTTACACTGTGAAGTAGGTAAAACAACAACAACCCATAACCAAGCAGAAAATTCCAACTCATCCCCCAAAAGGATGACCAGCGAGCTCACACTGGCCATGGCTAGACCAGGCCTATATTCCGGGATTGTTCCGGGATCATCCCTGTATATCCAAATGACACACAGGGGATCCTGGGAACAGGCAGGGACGACCCCTCCATTTGCCTGGGATAATCCTTAGGTCTAGCTAAGGCCACTGTCTACAGGGAGGGAGCTGTGCTTCAAAGAGAAAGAGGGGATGGGTGAGAGTCAATAAATGGCCTCCGATTCCCCTTCCCTTCTCTAGTGGCACTATAGGGAGGAAGCCAATGGTGTGCCTCCATGCCTCGTCTCCCACCCCCATCCAGGCTGCGTCGGGCATGGAATTAAGGCATTAGCATCACTTCTCAGCCCCCCTTCCCTATAACTAGTATACTTCCTTTTACTTGCGACAGATTGGCATTTGTGTACATTGTGTCTAACCTGAACACCACTAGACTGAAATGTGTGTGCTTGAACTTTGGATGGCTTCGTGGCCGTGCTTTGTGGTTTGCCCTGCACTCAAAGTCTGCTGCAGTCAAGCCAGGACACTCCGCAATTGCCAGGCTCCCTGCACTAGTCAAGCACTCTCCACATATCCTGTCCATAGAGCAGTCCTGCCATCTACTCATAACATTTGAAAACTAGGTGTGAATTGGGACTTCATCAGATTACTCACAGGGAGAACAGATCACTGCCCTGTTCCACCACATATAACCAAATCCCATGTGGTTTTGTGGGCAGGGGACGGATCTCCTGTGTGCACCATTACACCCTGCCCCCCACTGCCACTGTTGTGTTTCCCAAAACCTCCTGCCTTCTTGTGAGACAATAACGAGTCCTGCTAAGTAATCCACTAAGCTTTATTTAAGCAATACACATCTCTTCCCACCTGAAGAGAGCCTAATCTCTTGGAACTTTCCCCTAGGCAAAACTATGCAAACTAAGTGAGACAATTGTCCTTTCAAGAAGAATGGAAAGCCCTTTCCCAAGAGGTGTTAACTTCAGAGAGACTAGTTCTGATGCAGCTTCTGACGGGATGCCAGCCGGGCCAACTTTCTCTCGCCTTCCTTTAGCTCCATCAGTCTTAGTCTGTGGTGTACTCTAGGATCAGCTAACTTCTCCATGCTCTCCCCTTTGGAAGAATATTGGCTTCCCACTGACTGTGTATTATTTGCCCTTGATGAGATAAGCTCGGGAGAGAGTTCACCATCAGCTGGTGAAGAACCCTTGAGAGCTTTCTCCTCCACTGGTACAGGCTGGCCTGTTTCTGGCGCTAACTCCTCTACCTCAGAGTCTGATTCTGACTGATCACCTGAAAAACCTTCTTACAAACCAGGTGGAACAGGGCTAGACATGACACCACCCAATATGCAGCACAAGTTGAGTGAATTGGAATACTTGCCTCTGCAGTAACTGAGGAGCTGTCAGGTTATTTAATCCTGTGAAGCATCATATTCATGTGACCATGCTAACACTGCCAAGTTCTATTTTCTAAGAAGTTTTGACTTTTAGCTGTGCAAACATTTATCATTTGTCTCTCCCCAAAAGCACAAGCACATTGTTTCTTCAGTATTCAGCAGTTTTGTGCATTTTAATTAGAAGTCAAGGTTTTTATTCTCTCTCTCTCTCTCTCTCTCTCTCTGCCTTTCGGCAGTTGCTGCCCCTAAGACAAATTGTGTATTTTACAAACATTATCTGGAAACTAAAAATATGCGAGGGGGGACTTAGGCTGCAATCCTATACAAATTTACTTGGGAGTAAGTCCCATTGAACTCATGGGACATACTTCCTGTTAAGACATGCATATGATAATGGTGTCAATGAGAAATCGGTAATATATGCTTTGACACAATGAGTTTTTACTAGGAATGCATTGAACAGATTCACAATTGAAGCATTTTAGAATATATAGATTACATTGAACTGTTTCTGTTTTCTTTTTACCTTCAATTAAGTGTTTAAGAAACAACTTTTTTCTGATTTATCTTATTTTCTGGATGGATCCTCTGAAAGTGAAGAAACTACTGTTACTGGATTGGTTCCAGACCTAGTCATACTTAGAGTAGACCCAGTGAAATCGATAGAACCTCATTTCATTATGATTAACTTAAGTCCCATTAATCTCTATGGGGTTAAGAATAACTAGATCTGGAGCCAACACACTATTTAAACAAGACAGGTTAACTACATTTCAGGTTACTTCCCACATATGCAATGCTTCTTGAAGGTACTTTGGGGGTGGACCTTTCCCTCACCAGCTGTACATTAACTGTGGTGGGGAAGAAGCCCAAGAGGCAAAGATCAATGTGATGGGGCTAGCTGAAATAGGTTGAGGAGAAATATAACAACTGGGAAAGAGAGAGAGAGAGAGAGAGTAATGTCAACCTGAGCTGGGAGATTTTGCAGCATTGGGTAGAGCAGACCACACTCTCAGTGAGGGGGGTAGTATCTCAATATAATAGGAGTGAGCCTTTCTGAATTTGCCTACTGGATGACTTAGTGAATGATGGATGAGGCCTTGCTTGGATGAGGCAAAGGGGTATAAGGAGGAGATGGCCACAGTGCTTAACCCAGGGGAGGAAGATGGGGAGGGGGGGGGCTTTTCAAGACCGGGAAAAGCCACCAGTTGGCCTCAGTGTTGATACCTAGAGCCAAAGTGGCTCCTGCTTGAAAAATAGTTATGTTTTGGGTTGGAGAAGTGGAATCATCAAATTATAACTGTATTTGTTTCACTCATTGGTTCAGGAAGTGGGAGTTAGGTAAATTCACATTAAAATGCAAACCAAACTAATTTCTTCTCCCATCCCTAGTACTACACATGAGTTACAATGTACAGAGTTTGATGTAAGGATGGTATACTCTCATGAGTGCTATCTGCAGTTAGACCTTAGCTAGACCTAAGGATTATCCTGGGATCGTCCTGGGGTCATCTCTGCCTGCTCTCGGGATCCCCTGTGTGTCATTTACATGAACAGGGATGACTCCAGGACGATCCCGGGATAAACCTTAGGTCTAGCTAAGGCCTTAGATATTTTATCAAGTGTACTGATGTGGAGCTCCTCAGTAGACTATGGAATTGATCTCTCTTTCTCCCAGATTAGGTGGTCTGTTCACCTCCCACACAACACTGCCTCGGGGGCAGTCTATCTTTGGAGGAGAAATGCGGTGTGTGGGTGCTAACTGTTTTTCATTTTTTTTTATTACTCTAGGTCTAGTCACATAATATTCTAAAACAGGGGTAGGCAACCTTTTGGGGCTGTGGGCACATTTGACAATTTGAGAAACCTTCCTGGGCACCATCACAAAATGGCTGCCATGGGAGGCATGGCTAGTCACAAAGGACAAGTAACCTCCACCAAAACCTAAGTGCAAGGCAGAGACAGGGTTCTAAGCCCCAGCGCATTAAACTACTTTCTTTAAAAATCCAGTATTTAGCACCAACTATGGTAGGGTACCTTGGTAGGTTCCAAGAAAGGTGTCCAGGGGTACACTGGTGCATGTGGGCATCATGTTCCCTCTACCTGGTCTAAAACATAATATTCATGTGCTTTTAGATCCTGCAGGGTAACAGCTATTTTCCCTCGCATTGATCATGGAGGACAGAGTAGCACTAAAGCCACTGATCGCTCTACAAAATGGAGTAATGGCATTCACACAGCCTTTAATTCAAAAAGTAGCGTGAGTTATTTATTTTTGAGTTCTCCAACTTATTTCCTGTTATGCTGCTTTCTCAGTGCTGATACACTGCATTACACAAAACGGCATGTAATTGACAATAAAATCAAGTAAAGCATTTTCAAACATTCTCACATCTTGAAGTGGGCAAATGAAACCACAAAAGTTCAGAGCATCTGCATCAAGGGTGCACAAAGCACATTTTGTGGTTTAAAAGTTCTCATTAAAATTACAGTTTTTAATGAGAACCGACAAACCACGGATGTTTGGGAATTTCAGTTTTCATTATTATTATTTTTAAATGAGGCATATTTGAAGCTTGTGATGGGCAACATACAGCCACAAGGGTCTTTACCATAGCCTGTGGGGATTTGTTAGAATCCTCAAATTTCCTTATTTCTATTGAAATACATCCTGGCCTCTGTGGCTTGCAGAAGTAAATCTAAATAGGTGATCAGTGAGAACACTTTTTGTTTTCAGTAGGGGTGTGATCCGCTCCGATTAGGAGCGTAGAAGCAGTAGCGGATTGGCCTGCTCCGCCTTACCCAGAGGCGGAGTAGGAGCGGACCGCGAACCCCTAGAAGCAAGGCGAAGAGAAGCGACCATTTTTCGGAGCTCCTAGTTCAGGCGGAGCGCTCCGGTCGCCATCTTGAAAACATTTCGCCATAGGATTGCATTGCGGCAAATAATCGCGCATAACTACGTTGTTTTTGAAGCTATCGTTCTGGAAATTCTTGTGCTCAGAGAGTCGTGGATGGGGGTCATTTTGAGACCACTCTCACCTCTCTGCATCGTGTGGGTCGCGTGCTATATTTTTTTGAAAATCGGGTCAACCGCGCGGCTCAAATGGCGTTTTCGGCTTTTCGCCCATAGGATTGCATTGAGGGAAAGAATCGGGGATAACTGGGGGGGGTTAAGCTATCGTTCTGAAAATTCTTGTGCACAGAGAGTAGTGGATGGGGGTCATTTTGAGACTACTCTCAACTTTCTGCGTTGTCCGGGTCGCGCGCTAGAAGTTTTTAAAAAATCGGCGGGAAAAATACCTTTTTCAAAGGGCTGAGGGGCAGAGTCAGCTCCCGGTCATGATGATCCCAAAGTTAGAGGAGGGCATAGGCAAAACAGGTAACTTGGGATTCTGGGAAACTTCTCTTTCTTCATCTGAACGGGCTTTTCCCCGTGTTTTTTAACACAGTAGCCCCACCAAATGCACAAACACAACCTGAAATCATATACTAAGCCAAGAATAAGAGATAGAAACACAGCACTGCTCCCCACCCTAACTTTGGGGAACAACTGAAAAGATGTGGTGCAAGGGGATGAGCTCCCCTAGGGCATCTCATTGTGGACGTGCCCCCACTCTCTCCTGCACTGGAAGGCCATTAGAGCCTTCCAAAGAGAGTAAAACGGTGGAGCAATGCCTATCATGAGTTGAAGTGAATGTTCACTTTTTAGTGGTGGAGCGATGCCTGTTATGAGTTGAAGTGAGCGTTTACTTCTTAATCTCAGAGCTGTTGGTGGCTGTCTTGAGTTGAACTGGCAGCTGCTTCCCCCTCCCCCGGGCACGTCCCCCTATTGCTGGTAAAAGACAGATATAGCCTTTTTTAAAAAAATCTTCTTGCTGTTTATTCAGCAACACTGCTGCTTTTAATTCCACCCCTCCTTTGTTTATTTATTGATTTATTCCATTTTATATGCATTACTGGCTTATCCTTGGCTCACTTCCTTATGCCCCCAGAAATGCCAGCTGCATGCCTGCCTGCCTTCCCTCCCTCCTCCCCTGCCCACCTCACAGGGATGTTGTGTGTGTGTGGCTTTGACTCAGGGGAGAAGTCCTTCCTGCGCTCACTTGGAGTTTTGGAAGTTCCAAATTTTGCAGGTTTAAGCCCCGCCAAAAAACAGGGGATGATGGGACTGCCTTGAGTCTCAGCGTGCGTATGTATCCCTGGATAAGCTTTCATGGTGGTGAGTTTGAGGTTTTTTTTTAACGTGCAAAATTGACGGAGCTATGGAAAGGGGTGTGAATGGGGTGCCCGATTTTCAAAAATTCCCCAAAAATCAGGGGATGATGGGATTGCTTTGAAACTTGGCGTGCGTGTGTATACCCCCATGAGGTGTCATGGTGCCAAACGTGAGGTTTCTAACTTGAACAGAAAAAAAGTTGTATAATTTTTTAGCTTTCAATGCAAGCCTATGGGGGGGGGGGAAACGGAGCTCCGGATCCGGATCCGGAGCTCCGAGCGGAGCGGAGCGGAAGTGGGCGGAGCGGGGGCGGGGCGGAGCAGCCCGATCCGGAAAATGGCGGATCTGCAAGTGAAGCGGAGCGGGGGGTCCGTGCACACCCCTAGTTTTCAGTGCTATCTCCTTTACTAAAGGATTGAATACGAGCACATGAGTTCTGTCTGTTTCCAGATCCCCCCCCCCCCCCCAGCCTGACTTTTTCAGGTTTTGTGCCCATTGTCAAATATTCCCACCTACAGAATGATTGGGGGAAACTGCATCGTATTAGAAACTGTTGTGCCAAAAATGTTGATTCTTATGTTTCCTGCATTTCATTACAATGAAAATTTTGGTGAAAGCAGCTGGGGGAAGTGAGGATTTCAGAGAATTTTCTCCTTGGGGAGGGGGACAGGGTTTGCACATACTTTTCGAAGAGTAGCCGGTTGTTGAGATCTTTCTATTTCTATTTAAAACAACAACAACAACAACAACCCCCTAGTACTTGCAGGAGCCAGGATTTCTTCCTGAATGCCTATTGGAGAGGTTGAGGTCACATGGTCTCCAAAAGGCATTCAGGAAGAACTGCTGGGCTCTTCCAAATTCTTGAGGATTTTTTTAAAAATTAAAAATAGAAAAAATACCCCCTCAACAACTGGCTATACTTCCCAAGGAGAAAATTCTCCAAAAATTCTTCCCTCCCTGTGTAATAGGCAGACAAATCAATGCCTCTTTTGCAGGGAGAGAGAAGGTTCCTGAAAATAGGGGGAAGTATTTGGCACAACATTAATATTAAATCTCTTGCTCCTATATGAAGTTGCCCACAGGTAAGATAATATTAAGAAGTCCTTCTCTGGCTGCCTCAACTTCCAGAGATTAGGTAAAGGAGCTTGTCTTAGGATGGCACCCAAACGTGGAATCTCCTCCCCACAGATGCTGATCTGGTCAACAATGCCTATTTGTCTGAACAATATCTTTGGGATTTTTATGGCTGCCCATATTGTTTCTTATATGCTATTTCATTTGGGTGTCTTTTATTGTGATTTTAATCTTGTTATTTCTGTTGGTTTTCACCATTGGAATCTGCCTTAGAATTGGAATGTGGGCTAAAAGTACTTTGAATTAATAAATAACAAACTCATATTTGCCATTTCTGAGCTGCTGATCACAAGACATTGGCAAGTTCTGGCAGGTATACTGCTCTGGAGTAATGATTCTGCTTATTAAAGATTATGGATTCCAAATGGTGGAATTGCATAACTCTTTCCTGTGGAGATCCATTTTCACCCTCTGTCTAGCTCTGCATGTATATGAGGCCAATAATGAGATACAGAGCCAATGCAATATTGGACTAGCACTGGGGAAACCTGTATTCAGCTTCCCCCACACACACACCTCATCCGTGAAATGAATTGGTTCATCTTGGGCCAGTCATCCTCTCTCATGCTAACCTAGCCCACATTGCTGTATGCTGCCATGAGCAACTCAGAGAAAAGGCGTAATATAAATGCAAATGCAAATATGTATGTTGTGCTGATGAAACTAGTATTAGTGATGGGTGAACAAATGATGTTCGAGATCACTCAAATTCTCTGTACATTATCTCATCACTTGTCTCGTGTCAGTCTACCATTTGCGACTGTGATCGCTGCTTGCTCTGTGCAGGAAGCTTTCACAAATCGAGCAGTGATCAAATGGGATATTTGCATAAATCTCTTGAAATTTAAACAAACCTCAGAAATTTGCACAAATTTCCTCCATACACTAAAGTGGGGCTGATTCAGTCGATTGATGAAATTTGCGCAAATTAAGGAATTTCCACAAATTGAACTGGCAATTGTACGGAGATTTTCACAAATCAAAGTGACAATTGAATGGGAGATTTGGGTAAATGTCCCCAAATTTTTGCACATCTCTTGTAATTTATTTATTTATTTATTTTATTACATTTATATACCACCCCACAGCCGAAGCTCTCTGGGCGGTTTACAACAGTTAAAAACAGTAAACATTAAAAAAGCATACAAAATTTTAAAAATATATATATGCAAAGTTCCTGATTAAACTAAAGTTGGGTTGATTCAATCCATTGAGAGAATTTACACAAATTAGCAAATTTGTGCAAATCAAACTAGGACCTGGGAATGAAACGGACATGAACACGTGTTTGACAATTTATGAAATTTTGCAGTAAACACATGGCTGTGCTCATGTTAGGAGCTTCGAATGGGGCATTTTCGCGTGTTTTGCAAGCAAAATCTAAATTCTCATACATCCGCAACTAATGCTGAGCTGAAACTAGTTACCTCTCTATTTTTACAGGAGCATCCTCCTCCCATAAAAATGGAGGAAGATTTTCTCTCATTTTTTGGGTGGGTGGAAGAATTTCACAGACATTTGTTGGAATGAGGATGGCTTCCCATATTTTATATAGGAGGTGGTTGAGATAAGGTTTTTATTTCCTTTTTTAATCCTTAAGAAGGCCCCTCCAGCTGCCATCAGTGGTTGACGAGCCTCTCCATCTCTCAGCAGCCTTCTGACTTCCTTACAGCCACATCGATCTTCCTTTGCCAGATCACCATGGAAACTATGCAAGCTAACATTGTTGCCATGGTGATCCAGGATAGGAAGAAAATTGTGTCCGGAAGGAAGTCAGAATACTGCTGAGAGACAGAGAGGCTCACTGGTTGTTGACTATGGTTCCCAAGGCTTCTTTTAAAGTATAAAAAAATAGGAGGGGGAATTTCCCTCAACCAGCTCATTATTAAAGTAAGATAATCCGACTCCAGCCTCCTGAAATTTTCAAAAAGAAACTGACATAAAATTTGACTCATCACTAGATGAAACCCAGCTCTACCTGTCCTTGTTATCTGTACTAGGTCCTGTAGTTTGTACGTATTGCAGTACCTGATGCCTATTGGTGAGTTGATGAGGTGAGTCAATTGATATTTAACTCAGACTAGATTGAAGTAATGATGATTAGCAAGCCTTCCTTTTAATGTGTCTGGATTCCATCACTGATGGAGTTCAGTTCTCCAGGGTCATTTAGGTGTGCTGCCTTCGAGCATTCCTTGTCACATCAATGAGTCCATCAGGTGTAATCATGGCCAGGAGTGCTTTTTTATTAAATCTGCCTCATGATATTTGCAACATTTCAATGAGATTTCAGGTACAGAGACTAATTACTAATGCACTGATAATTACAGGTGAGAGCATGTTTGGAGGTGTTGCCCCTGGCAACATAAACGTTGGATGTGGTGACCTGCAATTACATTGCTGAAGAGAGCAGGAAATAAGTTTGTCCCTTACCACATCTGCTCCTGTTTATGAAACCTGTGTGCTCCCTACTCTTCTTCTCTCAATCCCTTCCTTGCTTTCTTACATTTTTTTGAGCCAGGGCTTCTCAGAGCATCACCCAAGAAAAACCCCTATTGAGAACACTTTTGGGGCTGGCCTTTATTGTATTTTTATCATGTTGACTTTTGTATTTGTTTGTGTATTTTTCTTTTTTACCACGTACGGTTTTTAAAAATTATTATTTTGATGAGTTCTTATATTTGTACTGTGTTGCTTTAATTGTATGGTGTCTAGATAACCTGTTTTATAGGTGTCACATAAATACAAATAATAACTAAATACTCAGCTCTTGGATATATGAAGTAATAAGAGAAAGTGTGACTTTGGCCATATGACAAGGAAAGTGAGAAGAAGAAGGTGGGGATCAGAATGTATTGGAAGAACAGGACCCATGTTCTCGCCGGTAGGCACGTTCAGGTCACCACATCTCCATAGGGATGTGCGAATCAGCAAAACTTGAGCATGCCAACATTCTCCAATTTCCATCTGGAAGCTTGTTCAAACTCAAGCCCATATCAGATTTTTTTAAAAATGTTTTCTCTCTCCTTCTTTACACACGAATCCATGCAAAATGTTGTATGCATCAATTGTATACATCTCTGAAATGTACACATTCTTATCCCATTGATTAAAGCTTGCTTATATGCATTTTTCAATAGTAAGCATTTGTTTTGTGTGCATTTTTCAAAGGTATGCATGCTGTTGAATACATTTTTTTTTTTTTTTTTGCGGGCTGGGGGGTCCATAAATAACATTGCAAGTTTGGAAGTGTATGGATTTCAATCACAGATTGCTTTTGAGTTTGTGTTTGGTCTAGAAAGTGCAAACTAGGTACATCCTGATAAAAAATGAATGGAAATGAATTTCTCTCATATATCCCTACCAAGCAGGCTCTTGGAAAAAACATCAGGCTCCTGAGTTTTGCACCCCTATGGTAGCCTAATATAATGTATGTGATCACAATGAGGATTCAGAGCTTCAGCAGGTACAGAAACTTTGTTCCATAGTTAACTTGCAAGGCTAACTCTTTGGTGGCACCCTTGGGTATCCTTCAAGGGAGATTTTCAGCTATAGAATACTTTTGGGAAAGCTCAATTGTGGGGAGGGGTTCTTTATTTAGTACTATTCTCAGTTACTCTCCATTGTCTGTGTACTTCTTCCCACAACACATACTTGAGTTATGGAATTCACTACCACAAGATGTAGTGATGGCCACCAATTTGGATGACTTTAAAAGGGGATTGGATAAATTCCTGGAGAAGATGATCAATGGCTACTAGCCCTGATGGTTATGTGCTCCCTCCAGTATCTGAGGCAGAAGCTGTGTTCACCAGTTGCTGGGGAACACAGGTGGGAGGGTGCTGTTGCACCATGTCCTGCTTTGTTGGTCCCTGGTCGACAGCTGGTTGGCCATTTTGAGTGGTGGACTTGATGGACCTTCAGTCTGATGCAGTATGGCATTTCTTATGTTCTTTATTCTTTGTCTAGTGCTCTTGCAGATATCAAACTCTTCCCAGCACAATGTCTCCCATAAAACCCAAAGAATTTCTTTCCCAGTCCTTCAATTAGTGATGGGTCAGAATTTTATAAGAAACCACACATTTCTTCATATTTGGGGTGGAAAGAACTTTAGATTAATAACATTTGCATGTGGAAGGAAGTAAAATGTGCAGACTTGTCCATCCAGCCCATGCCTTTCAGAGCTTAGCTCCAAAAAGACTTGGGTTTGAATCCCTTGTGTACTCAGCCATGCAACTGGTGATTTAAGTTTGCCACCTCTTTTTTCTGACAGGCTTGTCATCTTTGACAGCTGTACGGCAGGCAAATACAATACAATTTTCTCCACATTGGGGGAAGCTGTTCCTGTTGAATTTGTTCAATGCAGATGGGTGAGAATTTTATTTCAGTTTGGTTTTGATAAGGATATACCAAAATTCACAAATTTCTTCCTATTAGAAAGAACTTGAAATTTAAAAAAAAAATCAAAAATCAAAGAAAGCAAAATTGACAGATTTGTTGATCCCCACCCTCAGTATAAAAATATATATCCTGAAAACAAATGTAAAAAGGTAGGGCCTTTTAGGCTATGAAATTCCAATGGTAGAATACTCTCCTCAAGGAGGATTGTTTGACACCCACATTGCTTTCCTTGAAATGTTATATTAAAATCTTATAGTTCTCCATGGCCATGTATCTTGCTGTTGTCTTTCCTTCCTCCTTTTCTTTTTATCAGTTTATTTTTTTAATTGTATTTCTGTATTGTTATCTTTTAAATGTGTAAAATATGCATTTTATAATTATACATTTTAAGTATAAAACTTAATAGTATAAAACTATTTAAAATAAATATAATAAATAAATGAAAAAAATCTGCAGAAGAAGCAACAAACAAGTAAATGCTGGACAAATTTGTCCAATTTGCCTAAGAGCGTCATAATTTTCAAGTTGCAGAATTTGGAATGTTCAATTACAGAGTTTTAGATTTGATTTGTCGATTTTCTGCCTATGATTAAATTTAACGTTGCAATGCTATGCATGTTTAGACAGGGGGGGGGGAAAGTCTGGCTGGAGGTATGCTGGGAATTATAGGGAATTTAGATTTTTTTTCCTCCAGTCCAAATACGCATAGGATTTTGTCCTAAAACTGTGATCTCGCCATAAAGTTGAGGGCTGCTTTAAAATTGCAGGTTTTGTGCTGAAATATAATGTAAGAGGCAAACAAGCGGATAGACAAAGGCAATTTATTGTAGTGTAATGCAATTAAGACCATCTAATAATTAAACATGAAAGCAGATGTCTGCAGTAATCAAAAAGAGATCAAGGAATATGCACATGATTTCGCCAAACAATACTTGATACAAAAGATACAGGTAGAGTAGGTGCTCTACACTTTACACTAGGGACCAATTATTTCTTCACTTAATTAAGATTGGGTAATGTGGACATAATACATTACTCATAACGAAACAATTGAATGCTTCATCACCCAAGAACACGGTTGAGTAATATTCCTCTATATTATATTCTGAGCCAGTAACAAAATTGTTTATAAGCACCTTTTAGTGGTTTTCATTCATGTATCAAATGGATTGTTAAATAAGTTACTACGAGGGTTTTACTTGAGAAGCAAGTAAACATTGCAATTTCATTTGGGCCACACCTAGGGACGGATGGATCTGTCAATTTTACTTTTTTTTCAGTTTTTCATTTTTCAAATCTTACATTTGGTTGTTCCAAACATTAAGACTTTTTTTAAAAAAAATTATCATGAAAATTAGTATGCATTTTTCTGCATTTCTACTAATACATGGATTCCCCCCCTAATATACACATTTTTGCTATGATTCATTTTAATGTTACTTTCACTAAAATATTTATTTTTGTGTGTACATTTCCCTAATCTACACATTTCTGAACACATGTTTTATTGAAAAGTTCATTGCAAAATTTGAAGAAGTATGAATGTCAAAGGATAGTAATTTTGCTTCACGTATTGGTTCAAACATAAGAAGAGCCATGCTGGATCAGATCAAGGGTCCATCATGTACAGCATTCTGTTCACACAGTAGCCAACCAGCTGTCCACAGGAAACCCACAAAGTGGGACATGGGTGCAAGAGCATCCTCCTGCCCATATTCCCCAGCAATTGGTGTATATAGGCATACTGCCTCTGATACTGGACTAGTAGCCATTGATCAGGACTAGAAACCATTCATAGCCTTCTCCTCCAGGAATTTGTCTCACTCCCTTTTAAAGCCATCCAAATTGGTGGCCATCACTACATCTTGTGGTAAAAACACACACAAAAAACATAGTTTAACTCTGCACTGTGTGAAGAAGTACTTCCTTTTATTTATCCTGAATCTCCCAGCAATCAGCTTCATGGGATGACAGGTTCTAGTATTATGAGAAGGAGGAAAAAAAAAGTCTCTATCCACATTCTCCATACTATGAATAATTTTGTTACACCTCTATCATGTCTCCCCTTACTTGCCTTTTTCCCAAGCTAAATAATTTGAGCTGTTGTAACATTCATCTCCTCACAGGAGAGATGCTCCAGCCCCTTGATCATTTTAGTAGCGCTTTAGTTTGAAAGTATCTACTCACATTAAAATGTGAACCAAATGCATCCCCCATCTTTAGTTACACTAACAATGGTCCTCTATTTATTCTACTCCAAATATTAATTCCACCAACATATTTGCACATGGGCAGGGACATAATGTCAGATACAGGGAATGGAGGCAAGTTTTAGGACCAAAGGCATGCAAGATTCAAAGGAAAAATACCTTGGAAACATTAAAGAATAACTTGCAAAAACCATGGTATATTTCAAGAGGATTTGTTGCATTCTATATTGCATGATAACTAGAAACAAAGATATCTAGTTATCTAGATATAACTGTGTTTTTTCAATGATTTGTGAGTTCAAATTTTAACAGCAAACCACAGTTAGTGCAAACTGTAGTTTCCAAACCAGATGGTTTGATAACCTGGCTTGGCATCCTCTCAAAAATCATGGATTGTGAGCTGTCATAGGCTTCGCTTTTCAAATTATGGTTTAGTGTGACATCTGAATACAACCATTTACTCTCCAAATTCTTATACTCAATGGAGAGTTATTCACAAGTCTGGGCAAGTTTGGACACACACATTTCCCTTGCTTGGAGAAGGCTCCTGCTTAGTGTGAGGGAAGAGTGACGTGAAGAAGGACCAATAGAGAGTCAAGGGTATGTTAGATCCTGTGTGAGACAGGCATCTTTTAAAATAGCAATAGAATACAGGTTTGTCCATGATATAATTTTTATTTAAAAACAGATTATATATGTACTCTGTCATTGGACACCAAATATTTTGGGCATGGGAAATGTAACCTTGGCTTACAAAGGCTCTTTTTACATCTGCCTCTGTCCCCCACACCCCGGATCATCCCTAGATGTTCAAATGAAGCACAGGGGATTCCAGGAACAGGGAAGGATGATCCCTCCATTTCCCCAGGACTTCTGGGACCACTGTTATCTCAGTTTTACCCATGGTCCCGGGATAATTCCGAGGACCGCGACTGGTGTGAGTGCCCATCCCAGCTTCTTCCCTCCTCCCTGTGAGTAGCAGGGGTCAGAAGAGGGAAGAAGCTGGGGCAGGGGGACTCCAGGGACATCAAGGGTGGGGTGGAAAGCAGGAGCAGGGCCTTTTTCTTTTACTCACTTTTGCACTGGAGTGCAAATATGCTCCAGCTCCTGTGATTCTTTTTTTTTTTAAAAAAAATCACATCCAGGACATTACATGGCCATCTGGACACAGGGCAATGATTCTGGAAGCCAGAAATCCCAGGAACATCCCCCTGTGTCCCTCTACACCCTTAGGTGTAGAAAGGGCCAAAGGCCAGTGAAAGTTGGCCTGGACTATCCAACTAATCAAGGATGGTTTAATTAGGGGCATGGCTAGACGAGGGCTTATCCTAGGGATCGCCATGGGATCATCCCTGTGCAGCCACATGATACACAGGGGATCCGGGAGCAGGGAGGGATGATCCCTCCCTTTCCCCAGGATATCGCTCTACCTGTTTTTCCCAATTTTTCCATGGTTTTGGGATGATCCCGAGACCACAGGACATGTGGCCCACCATCACTGGTATGCCCTGGCTCCTCGTGAGTAATGCAAGGAGCCAGGCACCAGGCATGGAGCTTTGTGCCCATCGGTGGTGGGGTGGGATGTGTGTGAGGTGGTTTTATTTTATTTTATTAAAAAAAAAACACCTTACAATTTTGTTGGAGCGCTCATGCCCTCCTTCTCCTTTAAGAAAAATAAATCCAAAATAGTGGCTGTGATGTCATGTGCCAAATGTAGATGATGGTGATGATTTCACGATTATAAAATCGCAAGATCGTTGCCCTCCACCTCTCTCGTCTAGCCATGCCCTAGGTAAATTTTTTCTCAAGCTCACGCAGAGCCCCTGTGGTAATTAAGGGTTGCTGAGAGAAACAAGCAACACCACTGTCAAAGATTCAATATACTCAAAATAAGCCATGGGGGGGGCGGAGCCTGATGGCCATGTACTGGTAAGCTTTCTTGTGAGGCTCCCGGACTGGGTAGCCGAAAATTCAATTATCTCATTTAAATGGGCATGAATCTCTAATGAACATCAATGAAAATGTTTATGACCTTTAACTGATGGTGATGATGGCTTTTTTGAAAGTATAATCTGTATACAGAGTGGGGAAATCAGCCCGGCCTCTGGGCTCAGCAAATCAGTTTGTCGGAGCGAA
The DNA here is from genome assembly GCF_023053635.1 of Elgaria multicarinata webbii. Lineage (NCBI taxonomy): Eukaryota > Metazoa > Chordata > Lepidosauria > Squamata > Anguidae > Elgaria > Elgaria multicarinata. Next base: position 21,977,203 of record NC_086180.1, on the reverse strand, counting down.
GAGTGTAAAGCGAAAGTAAAGAATTTGTTATTGTTGGACCTCTTCCAGTGACTGCTGAGTTAAATTGCTGTGATATATCACTCCTTATCTATGTGGAGCGAGTAATTGGTAATAAATTTAACCATCAGAAAGCAGTGAGAGAGAGAAGTTGTTTACTTGGATGGAATGAGAGACTGTTTTGATTGTTACCCGGAACATTAAGCAACTGATTTATGCCCTATGCCGAACATTAGAAAACCAAAAAAAAAAAAAAAAAAAAAGTTGAAAAAACTACCTGGCAACGCCGTAAATGTTCCTCAAATCATAGTCTCGGTCGCCTTGAAAAAGTGTCTGGGTCCTTGGAAGAGGACACAGATAGTAGTGAGAGTGACAAGATGGCGACAAAAGCTGGCAAGGAGCCAGCTACTATGGATGAAATCAGGAGCTTCATATTAGCAAACAACGCCACTCCTTTTTAAAAAATGGATGAACATGCGGAAAAGGCAGACAAAAGAATGGATGTGTTAGCTGGCAAGATTGCTCAGAATGACAGGAGCATAAAGACACTAGAAGAAGGAGTAAATTTACTGGAGAAATGGCAAGATGTCTTTGAAAAAAGTTGTAATGTACAGTTTGAGGATCAAGAGAAAAGGCTGATCCACTTAGAAGACCAGAATTGACGATCTACAATACGAATTAAGAATTTTGTTGAAGTATCAGGAGAGGACTTGAGAAAAGTAATTTTGCGGTGGTTTAAAGAAATGATGCCTGATCTGGAAATAAAGGACTGTGAGGTGGACAGGATTCATAGAGTGGGAGAATCAAACTACAGAGGAGCGACTAAAGACATCCTGATGAAATTTGGCAGCTACTACAAAAAAGAGCAAGTTATGAAGAAATTGAGGTCTTTGGCTCTGATACAATTTAAAGGCACTTCAGTGCAAATTTACAATGATCTTTGTCAGCAAACACTCAAATGGAGACGCAGTGTCAAACCAATAACTGAAATATTAACAAAGAATGTAATAAAGTATGCCTGGGGCTACCCTGTTTTTTTAAGGTTTACACATGGTGGGAAGCAATACAGAGTAACCTCCTTGGATCAAGGTAAGGAGTTGCTGAAGAGTTTGGGTTTGCATGATGGCGCAAGTTTGAAAAAAGCAGGTGGGAATGGAAGTGAAGCTGGGGCATCTGGGATGTGATAATCTTGATAAATTGATAATGAGATAATAGTATATAATTTTTTAAAAAAAACATAGAGGGCTTACCGGACAGGCTGAGGACTGCCTCTCCCCCCTCCCCTAAGGGTAGATAACAGCCAGAGTGATAGACTTACGGGGTTTTGGGGGGGGAAAGAGGTGGAGGTGGGGTGGGGGGGTGGGGAGGTATGGCTGGGTGGGAGGGAGGGATTTCATGTTTTTTGTGTTTTTATGTTTGTGAATTTGAGTTGCAGAACACATGGGATCGGAAGGATTATCAAAAGGCTGAATATGGATAAGAAAATAAAAATATCAACGCTTAATGTAAACGGTCTGGGGACAGTCATGAAAAGGAGGAGAATTGAACAAATGTTAAATAGAGAAGGATCTGATATTATCCTTCTGCAAGAAACACACCAGGGAATTAATGGGGTAAATGAAATATGCATAAAATGGTCAGTTTATTATGAAAAGTCACTGGGGACTTAAAAAAAATGGAGTGGCTATATTGATTTCAAAAAGAAGTGGATTTATATTAGACACTGTAAAAAAGGATGATAATGGTAGATATCTTATGATAAAGGGTCAAATTGAAGGCAAAGCGTATACATTAGTTAATGTTTATGCCCCTAATGAGAGACATAGAGAGTTTTATATAGAATTATTTAAAGAAATAGAAGACTTTAAGGAGGGGTATGTTATTTTAGCTGAGGATTTTAATATGGTTATGGATAATAGATTGGACAGGTCAAACCCCACTAGTGCTGAAAAGAGAAATAATATTACTATATTGAACAAATTGGTAAAAGAAAAAGATTTTGTGGATTGTTGGCATTTACTTAGTGGGGCGAATCTTGGGTTCTCATATTACTCTCCAGTTCATCATACATACTCTAGGATAGACTATATTTTTGTTTCAAAAGAGTTTGCAACTAAGGTCTGTAAAATGGAAACGGGGGTAATTAAGGTAACAGATCACACATTGCTAAGTTTAGAGATTACAGTTACGAAGAATTATAAAGAAGCGTTTAGGTGGAAAATGAATACAAAAATATTGAAGTATAATAAAGTGGTAGAAAAAATGCAGAGGGAACTGTCAGAGGCTTGGGAAATTAATGAAAAGGGAGGAACGGCAAGGGCAGTTGTTTGGGATACCATGAAGGTGGTAGCAAGAGGGATTTGTATTAGAGAAATGTGTAATTTAAGGAGGCAACAGCTTGCAGCGCAGGAAAAGTTGGAGGAAGAGATTAAGAATTTGGAGAAAGATTATTGGTAATTTAAAAAATAAACATAAATTAATAGAAGTACAAGCAAAGAAAAAAGAATTAGAGAACATAAATTTAGAGGAAGTTCAGAAAAATCTGATTTATATGAAAAGGGAGTACTTTGAAAATAGCAATAAAAATTCTAGATTGCTAGCCAGACTCACACAAAAGGAAAAAGCTAGGAATGGGATAGGAATATTGAAAGATAAGCAAGGGAATTATTGTCACACAATGAAGGGTAAAATAAAAAAAATTTCAAGAATTTTATCAAGAACTATATAAGGGAAAGGATATTCAAAAAAAGAAGTTGGAAGCTTATATAGAAAAGTATATAAAGAAGGGAATAAAAATAGAACATAAAGAGTTAATGGAGAAGGTAATAACGCAGAGAGAAATTGAAGAGGTAATTGAGAATTTGAAAGTGGGTAAATCACCTGGGGTAGATGGTTTAGGACCGGAATATTATAAAGTTTTTAAAACGTTTTTAGTACCGAAATTATTGAAGTTGTATAATGCCATATTGGAAGGAGAGAGGACACCAGAATCATGGGAACATTCATTGATAATTTTAATTCCAAAACCAGATAAGGACTTGACTGGAGAAGAGAAGATTGAGGGGAGACATGATAGCACTCTTCAAATACTTAAAAGGTTGTCACTCAGAGGAGGGACAGGATCTCTTCTCGATCCTCCCAGAGTGCAGGACACGGAATAACGGGCTCAAGTTAAAGGAAGCCAGATTCCGACTGGACATCAGGAAAAACTTCCTGACTGTTAGAGCAGTACGACAATGTAACCAGTTACCTAGGGAGGTTGTGGGCTCTCCCACACTAGAGGCCTTCAAGAGGCAGCTGGACAAGCATCTGTCGGGGATGCTTTAGGGTGGATTCCTGCATTGAGCAGGGGGTTGGACTCGATGGCCTTGTAGGCCCCTTCCAACTCTGCTATTCTATGATTCTATGACTGTCCCTGATTCATACAGACCTATTTCATTAATAAATCAAGATGCAAAAATTTTCTCAACTATTTTAGCAAAATGGTTAAATAGATTCATAGTGGACTATATAGGGGAAGACCAATGTGGATTTGTAGCAGATAGACAAATGCACAATTTAGTGAGAAGAGTTTTAAATGTAATACAGGTGATAAAAAACTCTAAGGTTAAAGCAGGAATTTTGGCACTGGATATTTTTAAACCTTTCGATTGTGTGAGCTGGCAAGCATTAAAGATGGTTTTAAATAAAATGGGATTTGGAAATAAATTTAAAGCTATAAAAGAACAATTATACTCTCAAAATACAGCCGTAGTGGTAGTGAACAATGGAGTTACGGATAAGATACGACTAGCCAGACGGACAAGACAAGGATGTCCACTCTCGCCTGTCCTGTTTGTAATAGTTATGGAATTATTGGCAAATGCAATAAGAGATGATGGGGAGATAGAAGGAATAGGTGATATTAAAAAAATAAAATTGAATATGTTTGTGGATGATACTTTACTAACTATTAAAAATCCAATAAGAAAGATGGAAAGAATTAAACAGAAACTGAGAGAATTTGTGGAAATTACTGGGTTAAGAATAAATTGGTCCAAATCAGAGATGATGTTATTTAATTATACTAAAAAGGAAGAGAAGGAATGGGAAGGAAAAGGTATAGAAATGAGAGTTAAAGAACAGATTAGATATTTGGGAATTAAAATTACAAAAAATTTAGAGAGTTTAGAGAAGGAGAATTGAAATAGTTTTAAAAAAGAGATTTTAGTAAAATTGGAAAAATATAAAAGATTAAATTTATCATGGTTTGGAAGAATAGCATTAGTAAAAATGAAGATTTTAGCAAAGATTAACATTTGTGCTCAGGAAGTTACCAATAAAAATTTCAGAATTAGAGATAAAAAGTTGGCAAAATATCATAAACAATTATTGTAATGGGGACAAGAAAGTGAGGGTAAATAAGAATAAATGGTATTTAAGTCAAAAAAAGGGAGGATTGGGTCTCCCAAATATTAACCTATATTATATAGCTAATAGGTTAAGGCATATTGTGGAAGCAATTATAGGAGTAGGAGATTTAGATTGGATGGAGGATAAAACCACAAGTAATATTGAGATGAAGTTGGAAAATGTATTCTTTAGGGAAGGAGGAAAAAATGGGCTGAAAGTATAGGTAATCCGCTCTTGAGGTTTCACTGGGAGATTTGGAATAAATATAAAGGGGAGTTGCTTTCGAGCAGCTCCCCTTTATCACTGGTAATAATGTTAAAGAATTTCCCGGAGAAATTAAAGAGTAGATTAAGTAAAGTTTTAATAGAAAAAAATAAAATGAAATTAAGGGATTGGTTAAGAGAAATGAATACAAGAGAGGATTTGGAAGAGGTTTTAAAAGATAAAAAATTAACTTGGTTAAATTATTGGCAATTAGAACAGTGGACCAAAAAGTGGGTAAGAGAAAATGGATATTGTAGGGAGTTGATGAAATTTGAGGAATTAATAGTTAAAAAAGAAAATGATAAAGGGAAAAGAATAGCGTCAAAAGGGTTAATGAGTGAAATATATAGAATTTTGTTGGAGAAAGGGTCGATGGATAGTTCAGGGAAAATGGTTTGGGAGACAGATTTGAATGTACAAATAGGACAACAGAACTGGGAGGGACTATGGAAACAAAGAGCGTTGAGAAATATGTCAGTGGGAATAAAAGAGAATTACTTTAAAATTATATGGAGGTGGTACTTAACCCCAGTTAGATTAAATAAGATAAATAATCAGCATTCAGCAAATTGTTGGAGAGGATGTGGGGGAAAAGGAACATATTTACATATGTGGTGGGAATGCAAATATGTACAAAAATTGTGGAAGATGGTGTTTTTAGAAATTGAAGAAATTGTGGGAATGAAGATAGAACGAACACCAAAAGTTGCATTACTGTGAGAAATGGAGAGATATGTTACTTTTTCAATGATGTTATATGTATGAGGATGCTAATGCCAATATGTATTCAATAAATGTATATTATGATTTTATTAGAATGTAAGCCTATGCAGCAGGGTCTTGCTACTGAAGATATGTGGATGAAAATAGCTTCAGCCCGACAGCACTGTGATCTTCGCTGAAGCATAATTAATAGGGAAAGGCCCAAGCAGGTGTAAAAGAACAAAGCGGAATTTGTGGTTAGACTAGTGGTCAGAAAAGGTGATAAATAGAACAAAACTGAAACATACATCTGTTGTTTTTGAACTCATGACTTTTGTGGTTACCTGATGGGTGGAGGGATGATAAAGAGCGATAAAGTGGGTAGGCCCAGACAAATCAAACCCATATTTGGACATAAGTAAATAAGGGTGGGTGGAATATTAAATGAAATGAAAAAGCAAGTCAACAAAGGCGGGACAAAGCTGCGTGCCGGGATAGGCTGTAACCCCTCAAGTCTCTAACCAATAACGAGACAGGGAGGGTTCAGCTGGGTGTAAGGTATAAGATGTCTTGACATGTGCTTGGAAGGTGTGCCTACTTTGCTAGAGCACCCAGACTTGCAATTCTGTATCAATAAAAGAAACAGAGTGCTTTCACCATTGTCCTTGAATCTTTATTTCAAATCGCATTTCTAACAATTACTGTCACTATTTGAAGATTTAAAATGTAAAAAAGAAATTAAGGAATTGATAACGAATTTGCTGACTGCAGCAAGATTGATTGTAGCTAGGAACTGGAAGATTCAAGGAGATTATTGTATTGAAGAATGGTACAAAGAAGTACGGGATATAGCTATTAATGACAAATTGACTTGTAATATTAAAGTGAGAAGAGGTATAGCTAAAACAAATGATTTTGAAGGAATCTGGAAACAGTTCCTAATATTTGTGTTTTCTAAGGGAAGTGGGAAACCACCAGCAGAAGAAAGTATGAGATTTTGGAACCAGGAATGAGATCCCGAGGTGGGGGGTGCACTTATATGTTAAGTTTGATTATGTTATATAGATAAGATATTAATGTTAATCAACAATTATGTAGTATGTTTTTTTTTTAATTGTAATGGTGTATGTTTAAGTATTGTAGAAAATAAAAAATTTTAATTAAAAAAATAAATAAGCCATGGGTTTGGGGGTGGTTTGTTGTTATTTATGTATTTAAGATGACAAAAATAGCTGCTCTAGTCCGAATTGGGGGGAAAAAACCCAGCACAAGTAACTGAACTCAGCAGTGGAGAGCTTTTCATTTATGCTATTCAAACTCTACAGTCCTTTCAATTCTATCCCCTTTATTAAACACCATTCCCGCCCACCAGTATTCTGAACTTTGCTTCTGTTACTGTTTCTTGATGGAAAAGTCAAGGCCAGCATGAACAGTCTCCCTGTGGATAAAAACAGGATCCGCGTTCGGCTGACAGTTACCTCATTTATAATGATCCAGTGACAGTCAAAAGCAACCAAATTGGCTTCCACAACCTGAAATAGAAAACAAACCAGCCATCAGTCATCTTATCTATATGAAAGCCAATGACTATTAAATAGATGCTTCCCACAAATGACTCGGGGGTGGGGAGGGGAGAAGGAGAGAGACAAAATAAAAATAAATGAATTAAAAGTACCAGCTCTGAAAAGATGGTTGCTATTCAGCTAAGATAGAGAGAACCTTTGTGCGAAATGCTGCCAAATCATTTGGGTTATTATTTGGCTTGCTAATTATACATGCCATTGAAGTGAATTTCCAGCACTTTGGAGAAGAATAGGTTCCTTTGCACTCACATTTTTGTTGTTGCTTTTAAACGATTTAAGCTTTAATGCCAGGTAGTAGGCAGGCAAACAGTATGAGTTTCAAGCTCCAAACAGTATCCTCTGTTTCTCCCCCATTCGCCCCCCCCCCCTTATTTATCCCTTCTCCCCTGGACTCAGCTTCTGGAAAACTGTTTCTGTGTGTTTGGGACAGAAGTCAGCTGTGTGCTGTATTGATTGGCTGGGAGCTTGTAACTGCAACTGCATGTAACCTATCAAAATCCTCCACCTTGATTTCACTGAATTTCTCTAAGTGGAAGGTAAATTCTCCAACACTTTCTATGGGATGGAGCTCACCATTAGCAGTAGGTTCATTCTTTTTTCCTCCTAGGTGGTGTTTTTTGTGTGCCACCCCTAGAAGAAGTAGCAACAATGACCAGCAATTATGTTGGCAAACTGGTCTCCATTTTGCATCCTCCACAGTGCCCTGGGACGTAGTATCATTCTGCGGCATTGTACCAAGAAAATGGTGGTCACCACCACACAATAAATAATAATAATGGTGGAGAAAATTCTGCAAACTGAGCTACTTTTTCTACTTGGGGGTGGGGGGATGAGAAAAAGCAAAAATATATCAGCAGGCCTCTTCTTATGAATAAGACCTATCTAATGATTAGTCCATGCATTTATAGGCCTAATCTACACCAAGCAGGATATTGCACTATGAAAGCAGTATATAAAAGGCTGGAGCCAGACTACTGCTTTATAGCGGTATTGAAGTGCACTGACTACTGTTGGGGCCCATTGACACTGACCATATACCGATTTCATACTGCCATATCCTGCTTGGGGTGGTTCCTGCCTTTTATATACCACCTTCATAGTGGAATATCCTGCTTAGTGTAGATAAGCCCAAGATAGCTTCTCTGCTTCTACAATATTGTATAGAAGTAGTTATCCAGTTTTATTTTTGCCTAATCTGGAGATGCAGCACCTGATGCCAATGTAAGTCTGTAGTATCTGAGTGGTGTCCCTTATTGTATGTCCCTATTTTCCTACCCTATTGTCCTTGCAACCACAGGTGGAGACAGGGAGACTGCAGATGACAGTGGCCATCCATATATGTAAGCCCTTTATATTGTGTACAACATATTGTGTACAAATATTGTGTACATATTGTGTACAAATCAACACAATGGATAGGCTGATTGCTTCTGCTGTTGTTGCTGCCCCCTGACCTCTGCAAGTTGAAAGCTCATTTTCACAAAACCTACTTAAACATTTGCAGGCTTGGGAACATTGACCCAGGATTTTGTAAAATGGAAAGTTTTAGATTGCACACACAGGAGCCCATGTCTGTAGTTTCATGCAAACATGAGCCATGAACATGTGGAGGCCTGGACCAATACCAGTGAGCATGACCATGGCCATTCCCTTCCATGTGTTAATTTCTACATGACTTAATGAGTAGAAAGGGATTCTATAGGAAACATTCTTCAACAAGGCCCACTGCTAATCATCTCCTGGACCTTCTGACCAGCGCTTGTAGCTAGCTAACATTTTAATTCCAACAATGCCACCTATCCTGGTCGTGCTTTTTGTACTGTATTTTGTATTTGTGTTTTTAACCTGTTGGTTGTTTTATTATGGTTTTAATTTTTGTGAACCGCCCAGAGAGCTTCGGCTATTGGGCGGTATAAAAATGTAATAAATAGATAAATAAATATAAGTAGTTTGACTCTGGGGGACAGCACCCCCTAGTAGTGGTCTTAAGAGACACCATAGAAGTTTCTCACAATGCTGTAGAGTGATATTACATTGGAATTATCTAGAAATTAAAATGGCAGCTTGTTATCTACTGTCACTAATGTCCCAGGTGGGAGGGGCAGTGATGTGGAAAGTAGCCCAACATAGAGTATTTTACTGAGCATATCCTCAAGCATGGAGTTGTCCTGGCTTCAGTACTGTCTAGAGAATTTGCCCACATGGATAACACTTTCAGCAGCCTTGTCTATCTAACATAATATGTGCTCTAGATTATGCGTTTTCCTGTATTACTTCCACACTACTCTCTTACTCCATCCCAATTTTTTATTGTTGCTGCTCGTGTGTATATGTACCCAATACATAAATGGCACAAGAACGTCCTAGGTTGGGGAACACCTCCGTACATAATAACTCACACCTTTTATTTTCACCCCTTCATCTGTTGAGAACTGATTTGAAAATGCCCGGATTTTACTGTCCTTCATTCCAGTTTCCTTCATGCAACTCATTATAATAATAATATAATAACAGGAATAATTTGACAGAGGCATAAGAATTCCTTTGATCAGCTGTTATTAGGAGCAAGTTTACACATTCATTATTATATTAAAAGAGCTTTTTATAAAAAATCAAAAGGCAGCTCTAATACAGCCCAGATCCAATTATCTGTCAGCGGAGCAGTCATTCCTTGGACAAGACGTGCCTTTTACATTCGTGACCCAATGTTCTACCATGCCCTTGTCTCTCCCCTGAGTTTGCAGTTTTCTTCATTTAGGTAGCCCACTGCAACATCATCAGGGAGGCAGGAGTGCAAATGGGATTACGCTAATGAATAGAGAGAGTTGCTGGAAAAGCAAAGGACATTTCATTGTTGCTATAAATTCTTCCAAGTAATTTGCATGGAGGTTCACAGATGTAAAGCTGATGTACAAGTTTCCCTAATGGAATCTTTTGCCCAGAAAGAAGAAACCAATGAAATGGCTCAAAGCTAGCACATCACTTCTGCAAATGGCACTAGAGGTCTGACACCAGTATAGAAAATAACAAGACAGGTGCTTCCTTGCCACCCCAACAAAATGTTTATTCCTCAGAGGAAAGGATTGGTTTCCTTCCATTCTAATCAAAATAGAAGATAAAAATATTAGGATTGGCATTTTTAGACATTTGCCTACACTGACCTGTTTCACATGTAATGACAATCCAGAGTATGGGTTGTTGCCTTATCCAGAGTTTACCCATGATCTATCTGCTGCACAATTGAGCAAAGCACAGCTTGTTTTTCAAATCCCTGAGTTGTTTGATTCCCTCCTCCTTTGCCCACTCCCTGAATCCCAACTGCCTTTAAGGTAGGGTGACCATATGAAAAGGAGGACAGGGCTCCTGTATCTTTAATAGTTGCATAGAAAAGGGAATTTCAGCAGGTGTCATTTGTGTATATGGAGAACCTGATGAAATTCTCTCTTCATCACAGCAGTTAAAGCTGCAGGAGCTATGCTAGAGTGACCAGATTTAAGAGGGCAGGGCTCCTGCAGCTTTAACTGTTGTGATGAAGAGGAAATTTCACCAGGTTCTCCATATCTACAAATGACACCTGCTGAAATTTCCTTTTCATTACGACTGTTAAAGATACAAGAGCCCTGTCCTCCTTTTCATCTGGTCACCCTACTTTAAGGTGCTATGGTAATGGCATCTACTACTTTTTCCCACTGTTTCTGTGGCTGACAAAACAACCCATGAATAACCCATGGTTCTGGGTTTGTATGAAACAAAAACTGAGAGTTAAAACAACCTAGGCCATTTCTACACATGCCTTTTTTCCAGGGATCACCCCAGTATCATCCCTGTGCATGCAAATGATGCACAAGGGATCCTGGGAGCAGGCAGGAATGATCTCTCCATTTTCCTGGGATAATCCTTAGTTGTAGAAAGGGCCCTAGAATCCACAACAAAGCAACAAACATTGGTTTTAGGCCTAATTTATTAATAGTTAACAGCCCATAGTTAACCCATAGTTCTGGCCTCACATGTAATGCCAATATATGATTCAACAACTCAACTCAACCTGTAATCTGGGTGTCCTTATATGCAAACCTGATCATTATATTAGTAATCTGTGCAACAACTCACCTCGCTAGGTCAGTATTATTATTACTCCCATATTTAAGATGCCTTTTTTTAAATGGTGTGCCGCTTTTAATGATGCACTGGTTTTAAAAGTTTGAATTAGTTGTATGTATTTTATGGTGTTTTATTTGTGTTGTACCCTGCCTCGATCCAAAGGGAGAGGCGGGTAACAAATAAATTATTATTATTATTATTATAGAGAGAGGGAAGGAGACTCAGGCCTTAGCTAGACCTAAGGTTTATCCCGTGGTCATCCCTGTTCAAGTAAATGACACACAGGATATCCCGGGAGCAGGCAGGGATGACCCTGGGACAACCCTGGGATAAACCTTAGGTCTAGCTAAGGCCTAAGGCTGAGAAATATGCATTTGCTAAAGGTCACATGCATGGCAATCTTAGGCATGTCTATTGAGATGAAAGTCCCACTGAGTTCAACGTTCCTTACTCTCAGAAGATAAGTGTGCTTTAGATTCCAGTCCTAGTGAGTTATTATTTTTCTATTTGTTATTCATTTGCATCCTTCTTCACCTTCTTTGAAGTTGCTTAGGGGTTCTTATGCAGGATTATTCCTATAACATTTGCCATATTTGTAATTCACCATTTGCAATTTATCCTTGCTTCCCACCCACTTAATCTTAGCCCCAAAGGAACCCTGTGCAGTGGCTAAAAATGATGGTTTTCAGGGCCCACAGTCATGAGTGAGTTTCATAGCTGAGCAAGGATTTGAACGTTTGGCTAAGTCCTGCTTTCAGTTCATTACATCTAGGGATGTTGGAGAAATCTGGAGTGGACTCAAACAAATTAAGATGTCTATGAATCCAACCCACAAACTCCACAATGGACTGGCTTTTTCCAAGTTGCACTGATTTTGCAGACTTGAGGATCATTTTAAAAAAAATAAAAATCCAGAATTTTATGTGAATTTAGTAGCAGAAAAATACATTTTAAAAAAACACTGGCTTGAAATTCACACTTTACCCATAAGCCAAAGCATGGAAATCCACATTTGGTGGTGATAGTGGGGGCGATTTGCACATTTGGAGGATTTGCACATGTTGGCAGGGATTTGCATACTTTTGCAAATGTGAATTTCTGCAAATGTGAATTAGCACAAATTTGGTAAACTGGAAAAAAAAATCAATTCATCAGTAAGTGGATGATGGAATGAAAGGCACCCAATGAGCTGTGAAATGCAGAGAGAATGAATTTTACAAAATTCCTACATCCGTAACTACACCGCACTGCTTCCATACTCATGGGAAAGGTGTTAACTTAACCTGGGACTTCCTGGCTCACAACTCTTGCTTTTAGCCACCATTCTATCTACACCAGTTCTCTCGGTGTCAGCATTATGAGCTGAAAGCCTACAGATTTTTCAAAGTAATTAAGTTTCGCAGCACGAAGCTGCCCTGAAGTCCTGTTTTCTGGCAGCAACACAAAACACCACAAGCACAAAGTGTCCTTCAGAACTGTAAGCAGAATTGGGAGAGGAAGCACAAGAATCCCCCACTTTCTCCCCCCAAAGCACCCCCAAAGGCCCACCCTGGTGTTGCCAAACATGCTGACCAAATCTTCAAGAATGTATTTATTTATTTATTATTTATTAATCACATTTCTATACCGCCCTATAGACGGAGCTCTCTGGGCGGTTCACAAAAATTAAGAACATTCAAAGTATAAAACAACAGTATAAAACCATAATATAAAATACATTATAAAAGCTCAACCAGATAAAAACAGCAGAAATGCAAAATTACAAATTTAAAACACCAAGTTAAAATTTATTTATAGACTGTTAAAATGCTGGGAGAATAATAATGTCTTTCACCTGGCATCTAAAAGCATATAATGTAGGTGCCAAGCGAACCTCCTTAGGGAGCTCATTCCACAGCCGGGGTGCCACAGCAGAGAAGGCCCTCCTCCTGGTAGCCACCTGCCTCACTTCCTTTGGCAGGGGCTCACGGAGAAAGACCCCTGAGGATGACCTTAGGGTCCGGGCAGGTACATACAACAGGAGGCGTTCCTTCAGATAGCCTGGCCCCAAGCTGTTTAGAGCTTTAAATGTTAATACCAGCACTTTGAATCGGGCCTGGACCTGGACTGGCAGCCAATGAAGCTGGAAAAGGACTGGCATGATGTGGTCTCATCGGCCAGTCCCTGTTAGTAACCGTGCTGCCCTGTTTTGTACCAGTTGAAGTTTCCAGACCGTTTTCAAAGGTAGCCCCACGTATAACACATTGCAGTAATCCAAACGAGAGGTTATCAGAACATGGATAACTGTAGCTAGGCTATCTCTGTCCAGATAAGGGCACAGTTGGTATATCAGCCTAAGCTGATAAAAGGTGCTCTTTGCCATCAAGTTCACCTATGCCTCAAGTGACAGTTCTGGATCGAAGAGCACCCCCAAACTACGGACCCGATCCTTTAGGGAGAGTGCAACCCCGTCCAGGACAGGGCAAACAACACCTCACCTGACAGATGAACCACCTGCTAACAGTACCTCCGTCTTGTCTGGATTGAGTCTCAGTTTATTAGCCCTCATCCAGTCCATTACCGTGCCCAGGCACTGGTTCAGAACAGCCACTGCCTCACCTGGGTTTGATGAAAAGGAAAGGTAGAGCTGGGTATCATCCACATATTGATGACACCTCAGTCCACATCTCTGGATAACCTCCCTCAGTGGCTTCATGTATATGTAAAACATCAAAGGGGATAAAATAGAGCCCTGTGGAACCCCATGGCTTAGGATACATGGCACAGAGCAATAATTCCCCAGCACCATCTTCTGGAATCAGCCATCCAAGTAGGAGTGGAACCACTGCAACGCAGTACCTCCAACTCCCAGCTCAGACAACCTATCCAGAAGGATACCATGGTCGATGGTATCGAAAGCCGCTGAGAAGTCCAGGAGAACCAACAGGGTTGCACTCCCCCTGTCTCTCTCCTAACAGAGGTCATCCCACAGGGCAACCAAGGCAGTTTCTGTTCCAAAACCAGGCCTGAAACACGATTGAAATGGATCTAGATAATCTGTTTCATTCAAGAGTGCCTGGAGTTGTCCTGCAACCACCCGCTCAAGTACCTTGCCCAGGAAGGGGATATTAGCCACTGGCCTGTAGTTGTTAAATCCTCTGGGTCCAGGTTAGGCTTCTTCAGGAGTGGTTTAATTACCACCTCTTTTAAAGAGGCTGGCACCACTCCCTCTCTCAAGGAGGCATTTACAACCTCCTAGACCCAGCCAGCGATCCCCTCCTTATTTGATGTAATGAGCCATGAGGGTCAAGGGTCAAGCACACAGGTTGTCGACCGGACTTGGCCAAACACCTTGTCCACATCCTCGGGCCTCAATAACTGAAACTCATCCAATAAAATTGAACCGGACATTGCTCTGAACGCCTCTACTAGTGGAGCTGCATTAAGTGTGGTGTCCAATTCATGATGAATCTGAACGACTTCAAAGTGCCATGCAAACTCGTCACAACATGCTACCGAGGGTTCCACCATCTCTCGCCCTGGTCCAGAGTGTAACAGGCCATGAACCATACAGAAAAGCTCCACCGAACGACACTGAGAAGATGCAATGCTGGTCGAAAAGAACTGTCTCTTTGCCGAAAGGAGCACCCTTTGTGTAATAAATAATTGTGTAATAAACTTTGTGTAATAAATATTATTAAATAACATGGAAGTTCTAGGTTCTAAGTTCTAATCCAGCACCTTAGGAAGGTTGGGAGGACCTGCGTGCCAAGCACAGGGACACCATGATCAAGGCCTGCACTGTTCACATTAGTCACTCCCTGAAGCACTGAATGAGACAAGAAGTGAGAGGTTCAGCCCATCAGGGGTCTACTACAATGCCACCCACTGAAAGTTCCATAAGGCTACATACAGCAAGGGAGCACAAAAATGACAAGGGTTACAAATACATAGCGTGGAGGAATCCATTTGGTAGAAGGCATATAAAGGCATCCAGCAGTTTAATGGCCCCACGCCTCAGTCGGCTGTGCTCACTTGGAATTCATCTGTCTATATTGTTGGCTTTGTAACAGCAAAGTAGTGCTCTGCACACATAAAAAGGAAGGACAGATTGGAAATTTCCATATGAGACAGGAAGCCTGTGATGGTGTTGTTTATGCAACTCACATCCTGAGATGAAAAAAAAAGAAGAAGGGGGAAAATGGAGCTAAACCATAGAATGCATTCCTAATGAGGGCTGGAAAAGCATATACAACCTGCAATCTCTTCCCCAGTATATTATTCAGCGAAGCAACATTAACCCCTGGCAAACCCTTTCCATAAATCCTTATGCAAGCGTGAAGGCTTTTCAAACATGCTTAAAAATCTTGCTTTAGAAACAAAAGCAAAAGGCCTAAAGGCATATCAACTAAGTAGGAGTAGCTGGGAATCTCTACGGCAATGAAAAAATAAATCATACACTTAATTACCAGTAATCTGATTGGCACCTGCAAGTTGAAGATCTACTGTGGGGTTCAGATTTGATTTTTAATTGCATAAAGAGAAGAAAATTATTTAAAGCATGCCACTTATGATTAACAGGCACTCTTACACCAGTAACTTACCTAGCATGCTGCAAGCATCTCCATCATGTTATTATAGGGTGACCAACTGTCAGGATTTCCCCGGATTTGTCCTGGTTTTTGTTCTTTCCATGGTGTCAGGGGGGATTTTCTATAATTTTCAATAATGTCCTGGAATGACACACCTTCCCCTTTAAGGCTGCCATTAGCATGGCAGGAGGGAATGACATGCTTTCTTGAGGCACGTCATTCCCCCACCCCGAGCTCCAATTGAGGTCTTAAAGGGCAAAGTGGGTCATTCGTGGACATTATAGAAAAGGCCCCAATTGGAGTGGATTGTGGTGGTGCAGAATGAAATCCTTTCCCCTCCTCCACTCCAATCGGGTTCTTTAAGGTGGCGGGGGAATAACGTACTTTCTGCAGGACTCAGAAAGCTGCTTCCCCACACACACACTAGGTGTCCTCTTTTTTGGTTTCCCAAATATGGTCACCCTAGTTATTACAACTTGCTCCTGATGAACACATGAGCTCATGGGTGAATTAACGTTATGCTTAAAACATAACTATTCAACAGTATTTAACAACATATGCTGAGTTTGTTTGTTTTTAATGGACCCCAGAACTGTTGTTTTTAAATGGATATTATTGTTGTTTTGCTTTTGATGGTTTTAAATTTTGTATACTTTTTAATGATCAATGTTTTTAACTTTTGTAACCCGCACAGAGAGCTTTGGCTAGGGGGGCGGTATATAAATGTAATAAATAAATAAATATTGCTGCTATTTATCTAAGAATCGTATGCTCTGGTTAGCAGGGAATTAGGAACCAGTCTTAGACCTTGCATGGCCACAGAATTATTCAATGGCAGAAGATCTGTGTGAGACCCTCATTTGTAAAATTGAATTAGCTGCTTCTTTGTGAATTTGACAAAAGTGGTGAATTCCTCTGTATTATAAAGGTGTTATGCTAGATAAACGCCGGTATCCCCCCTCCATGACTTTAAAGCAGGTTCTTAAGTTGCATCACGAATGAACAAAATTCAGTACTGTATTTCTTCAATTCTAAGACACACTTCCCCCCCCCATATAAACATCTCTAAAAACGGGGTGCATCTTAGAATCACAGGTGTGATTATTATTCTTAGAATCAACGCTTTTTCCCCCGTTGGTGTTACTGGTGCATCTTACAATCGATGGCATCTTACAATAGAAGAAATACGGTACATTGGTGTTCTTTGTGGATTTCATTCTATTGTGAAACTTACTTCCTTTGACAGTAGTCAAATCTGAAACTTATAATATTCTTAAAACATTGGGGGAAAAACATGTTTCCGTTCTGCCCAGCTTTTGAACATATGTGCAATAAAGCTAATCACTTTTTGTTTGCACTATATTTTGCTTGAGTGCTTTCTCTTTACTGTTTTTATCATGCTGTATTTTTTACTGTGGACTTGCCCACTCCGATCTCTTGGGAGATGGTCGGATCTCTTGGGTGGAGGAATAGCATTTGTTGCGGGACTTGGACATGAGCCAATGGAGTAAGCTCAATCTCTCCCTTCTGAACATGGGAAATATACAGCTGAAGAAGACCTTAAAATATCTATTTAGAAATACAGGAGTATAAGGCTTATTACTTGAGATTTCTTGCTCATTTTCATTTTAAATTGAAGCTTGAACAGTGTAGAGGTGCAGAAAGTTTTCAAAGTTCAAAAAGTTCAAAGCTCAGGTTTTAATAACCAAATTGTATGTTACCTCATTCTGGCTGGGAGCCTGAGATTGGCAGGGAACTACAACTCCCATGCAGCTCTGTGCTGCACTGTTCCAGGAGAAAAACACAAAGGTGGGGACAGAAGAGGGGTTGTCTTTGAGAGTCGAGCCTGCTCTTGGAATGGCCATATTGGCAACAGGAATGGTGGTGCAGGCAGCAGCAACTGCTCTGAGATGGCAACAGAGGAGGAGAAGAAGCAGCCCTAGGAAAAGTCAGGTTTCAATATGTGGGGGTGGGATGGGGAAGGAGTTAGGCCTGAGGCCTGAGGGGAAGAAATGAATATTATCAGCAGTGACAGGTGTGAGAAAGTGAGGGCCAAAAGTCCTCAGTTGCATTGAAGGAAAGTACCCTTCATGCAGCTTCTGGAGGACTGACATAGCAGGGATCAAGGAACAGTATATTCTGCCCTCAGACTGCTAACATAGGGTGACCATATGAAAAGGAGGACAGGGCTCCTGTATCTTTAACAGTTGTATTGAAACGGAAATTTCAGCAGGTGCCATTTGTATATATGGAGAACCTCGTGAAATTTCCTCTTCATCACAACAGTTAAAGCTACAGGTGCTCTGCCCTCTTTTAAATCTGGTCACTCAAGTATAGCTCCTGCAGCTTTAACTGTTGTGATGAAGAGGAAATTTCACCAGGTTCTCCATATATACAAATGACATCTGCTGAAATTCCCTTTTTTATGCAACTGTTAAAGATACAGGAGCCCTGTTCTCCTTTTCATATGGTCACCCTAACTAACACCAACGTTGACATGGGTTTTACACTAGTGTTACAAAATAGGCATATAAATTATTTTTAAAATAATAAGCTTGGCAGTGATCATTCTTCCGATTAATCACTATGGCCTCATTCAGAAGACACCTTAAACCACGGCTTTAACCATGGTGGTTAAGCCAGAAAGCCAGGCTGTATTCAGAAGACACCTTAAACCATGTTTTAACCATGGTGGTTAAGCCAGAAAGCCCTATTCACCATGGTTAAAGCTATGGTTGAAGGTGCTTTCTGAACACAGCCTGGCTTTCTGGCTTAACCACCATGGTTAAAGCCGTGGTTTAAGGTGTCTTCTGAATGGGGCCTAAATTACATCAGATTGGCAAATTGCATCACGAAGATGACTTTGCTCTATCAGCTACGGATACCACTCGGCCAATGAACACAAAACGTGGATTAAGCAAATTATTATTATTTTCTGAAAATGTGCACTAGGGAGAGATTTTACAAAGTGCAGGAAAATGCTGTCAAGAAGACAAGAGATGAGTAAAGAGAAACCATCTGTCACTGACAGGAACTCCAAAACTTCTAAATGTTTGGAAGAGCTTAACAATTTATCAGTGTTTTCTTCTGTCATTCACTCTCCAGCCTCCAAAACAGGCTAAATGTAAGACAATCTGAAGGAAAGTAGCTGGCAATGCTGCCAGCTTACAAGCTTCTCTCATTTGTAACCAAGAAAAGAAAGAATCTCTAAGGATTTGAAATGAAGACCTGCATGAAGACCTAGCAATTTGGCAGAATAATACACACACAAAAAGCAGTAGAGTTTGCTGTCATTCCTAGTGGTTCTGCTCTATTTTACCAGTTCTCTTTAGGGTATGTCAAAGTTAGCACTTTTACTGAATGCCTGCATTACTAGAACTGCAACAAAGCCCAAAGGAATAGCTAGCTGTGCAAAAACACATTTTACTCTGAGTGTCATTTGGGCAGAAAATGCAGCTTAGAAAACCCTGAAATAATAAATAAACACTTAATATGGCCTTTCCATTTTGTGGTTAGATTTAGGGTCAGCCACCATTTGGTCTCCAGCATCATTCATCTAGCAATGGTCCTGTGTTGAGGTACATTTACCAACCTTAAGTCTCTAAACATTTCCATTACTTCACTTTTCCAGAGGGCAGAACAAAAATAGGGTGTAGAGTGGTGCTTTGTGAGAAATCAGCCCCCTCCAAAATGTGCCTCCTCTGTTCCATTTCTCATCCTCTGTTTGGGAGGATGAGAAATGGGCCAGAGCCAGATTTCATAGGCCAAGATGGCACCATGATATCATGGCACTTGGTACACAATGCCTGATTAGGTGGGCGGTATAAAAATGAATTCATCACAAATCTATATTATATTTCATTTGGACAAGTTATTTTTCACTTACACTCTTCTTCAATTACAAACTTGTCACAATGCACCAAGATCTAGTTGGGTAGACATTTAATCTAAGCCCCAAATCTAAAAACCATGGAAAGACAATTTAATCTGTTTATTGAGCCTTAGTTCATATGGAGTTCCTTTGTTATCCAACCTGGGAAACCAAAGTTCTAACTGCACCAAATGCTCTTTTTTTAAAAAAAAATCAAAAAAATCCTGCACTTTCTTCTTTGAAGACAAATGCTCCAGCAGCTTGCTTATCGATAGTGACTTTCACCAGACTCTTTCATCCTGGTTAATCTGCTTCAAGAACCCTGCTTGGGTGTTGCTTCATAACTGTATAGTGTTACAAGGTAGGGTAGGATGGAGCTGTCATATATGCAGGCCCAGACCCCATCATAAACTATGGTATGTCCATTGCTCTGTTGCGAATCTGAGATACCTGGAGGTTGGAAGCCCTTGAACACTCTTCCAGGATCTTCCCTTTGACGTCTGCCCTTTGACTTACAGGTTTATGTTTTGAAAATCTCTGGGAAGTTACTGCCCACTTCAAGTCCCCTAGATCCTTGTACTCATTCAGATCTCCAGGACAGGATCTACACTACTGCTTTAAAATGGTTTATAACAGTAGTGACAACTGTTGGGGCCCAGGACACACTCCATATGCATTTTTCAAACATTTTCAAAGTGTCATATCCTGCTTGCTGTAGATCTGGCCCAGGCCTGTTCTTGGAGTAATACTTTCCTCTTGGCATCCCAAAACATCTACCTTAAGACAATAGTGTTACATCACAAACTACTGCACCCATGATCTCACAGCAAAAATAGAACTATTCTCAGGCTATCCAAATTGCTGAACCCAAGTTCAACTCGACTTTGCTAGAAACACCTCTTAAGAAGGGTAATGCAATACAATCCTTTAGTCATGCCAGAAATATTGAACACTGCAGTGCCTGCCTATACAGGGCCAGATTGAAAAATTGTGACAATATTATGAGGCACATAATGACAACTGATACTCTTTACCCTTTACAACAATGTGTGACATGTGTGACTAGAACCTTCTTTAGCTGCACAAGCTTCCCTTACAGTATTTTCTGAGGTGAATCCAATTCTTTTCAACACAGTAAAAATCATCATACTCACAGTGCTAGTATTGCCTGGCAGAGATATACAAACTGTCAGAGTGCAGCCTCATTTGCGTCTCTCTGGAAATTCCTGGGATCAAAACACCGAAATAGTCTTTATCTAAACATCCTCTATCTAGGCTGCAATGAACGCCTCTTTGCTTGCCAACCCAGCTCCACCTTTCCAATTGGAAGAACACTAAGCATCTTTGATCCAGGACCACTGGCCAACGCCGCGGATGCCTATGTTATCTCACATAGACCAATGAGCTGATCATTGTCAGCTCTACGTACTTGGATCTATTTACACCTTCTTTCTCCCGAAAGACAGAAAGGTTGCCAGAAATGAAATCCAGGTGTCAATTCAGTGATATGATCTGTGAGGCAAGCAGATCTAAGCTCAAGCAAAAGGAAACAGAGAAAAATCCAGCTGTGCTATAGCAAAATATATGAAGAAAGGTTAATTCATCTGTTTGCCCATTTGCCTGCGATCAAGGAAAATGTTGAATATATACTAGGGATGAATTTCAGTTTTTTCTGGCTTTTCATTTTTCCAATTCCAAATTTGGTTCATCCATTGTTCAGTTTGATTCATTCCCCACTTTGAAAATGTATGTTTTTAAATGTTTTTATGAAAATTCATCAGCATATTTGCGTGAATTTCTCCCAATGCATGGATTTTAACATAGCTTTGGCTCATGTAACATTTTTGCAAGCAATTTTCATAATATAACACATTTTAATGTAATTTTCATTTATATATGCATTTTTGTGTGCTCTTTCTCCCAATATTTTTGTATGCAGTTTTTAAAAAACAACCACCTGGAGAGCTCCACTGGAAAAAATAGGGAGTTGCAAATTTCACAGGATAACCAAGTTTCAGTTTACACATTGGTTCAAAAGTGTGAAAGTGGGCAAAACGTGAACCAAGCAAAATTCTGCCTCATCCCTAACCAACATGTCAAGCTCAGAAAACAGAAGGAAAAGAAAATGTGCTAAAAAAAATAGTAGGGGAGACGCAAGGCATGTCTACACCAGGGGTTGTTGTTGTTGTGGTGGTTGTTGTTATTATTATCATTATTATTAATAATATTTATTTATATAGCACAATCAATTTTCATGGTGCTTTACAGAACAAAATAAAACAGAATACAAAGCACCCTGCAATATGGTGTACATTCTAAAATCACAGTAACAAACAATCAGGGAGGGGCACGATGTCCAGTGAGGAAGCAGGACATCATGCCCGTTGTTTTTTTTAGAAGAAGAGGAGCTGGAGCGCCCTTGCGCTCAAGTGAAAAAGTAAGTTTTTTAAAAAAGCCCCGACCCCACTCCCCACCCATCCTCAATGGCCCTAGATTCCCCCCCAGCCCAGCTCCTTCCCTCTGCTGACCCCCGCTACTCACGGGGAGGATGGCTGCCTGCACCACCCATGGTCCTCAGCATCATCCTGGGAAAAATTGGGCTAACCCTAACCATGCCTATATCCTGGGGAAATGGAAGGATCATACCTGCCTGCTCCCGGGATCCGCTGTATGTCATCTGGACACACAGGGATAATCTCGAGATGATCCCTGGGATAAACACTGGTGTAGACATGACTGCAGGCTGGCTTAGCCGATTTGGAAGTGGAGAAAAAGTAGAAGAAAGACCGCAGAAGCGTGCATTGCTTGATGCAAAGTTAAGAACTAGAAGAGATTCATTCATTTCCCTGCAGGGTCTGTGCCTGGAGTCTCAGGAGTGAGCTTTAGTCTTTTTTTCTTCGTTCCCCACCAGCTGCTATTGTATTAAACCACTGCTATGTTATGTAGCTATCTGTACCATGGCCTCCTGCTGGGTCCACAGCAAGACTTGTCCTTGGTCTCTGCTCCTAGCCCTTGAGCTTCGCAGTGGAGAAATCAGTTGCAGATTTATAAAGCACATTCTTGCACACCAGAAACCAAAGCTCATAAAGCTCTTGTCTCCACAGGCAATAGTTTGGGAAGCAGCATTAATCTCTGTTTCCGAATGGCACACAAGAACACAAGCAGACTCACAAACACACACACACACACACACACACACACACACACACACACACACACACATTTATTTAACAAACAAAACCAAGACAACCACTTTCCTTCATGGCTTTCCTTCTGAAAGAGAAGAGAAGATTCTTTCTGGGTAGGGCTGCCAGAGGAATCTGGCAGAGAGGGTGAAGTTCAATGAGTTTCCCTTGCTTCACCCCTCTCCCTCCAGACGTTGGACCATTTTCCACTGTGGAGCATGACTCCATCTATACTGAGTTGGGTCCGTTTGCAGATTTTCCCCTATTTTTAAATTGCACAGATTATTGCTGGATTTCGTGCAAATTTGTGTAATTTGCACAAATTTTGGCCACAATCTGCACAAATTATGCAAATTGCTGCTTTAAATTGCACAAATCTCTAGGTATGCAAATCACAGCTGCCACAAAAAAAAATGGCAAAAACTTCCCTGAGTTCAGGAAAAAACTGTGGCTTGGGCTGCAAATGCAAGATGAGTCGGGCACGCCGTGGCTCTCCATCAAGTGGAAGGAGAGGCAGATTTCCCAGTAATGGCCATCCCCTGCTATAGACACCCTATTTCTGGGCTTTTGTTGTTCCTGTTATTTTAGTCTCTTTTCTCTTCAGCTCTGATTCCTTTCTCTCTCTGATAACTGTCCCCATCCTCCACTGATATTTCTCATCATTGTCTGCCACTGGAGGAAACTCAAAACATATTTATTTATTTAATTTTATTGCATTTGTATCCCACCTTTTTTTCTCCAAGGAACCCAAGGTAGGTTTCCATGGCTGAGTGTGGACTAGAACCTGGATCTCCTGACTCCCAGTCCAACACTTTAGCCACTACACCACACCAGTGAATGTTCCTAGATATCACTGCAGTGAGGGAAGGTGAAAGCTACATTAATTTAATTGGCTAATTTAATGGCTAAGTTGGGTGGCCCCAGCCTCAAACCTAACCCCTGCCATGAAGTCATTAGGTAGCCCTGTGCAACTCAATTGAGATTTAAACAACAACAACAACAACAAAAACGGAGGGTGGTTGTGGGGGCGGAATTTCACAATGAAACCCCTCGTCCTGAAGCACCATGGTCCCGATCTGAACACTAAGGTAAATCAATCAATCAATCAATCAATCACATATGGCTCTGTTATGTGTGATTTGAAGAACTTCTAGTTTGGCCCTAAATTCAGTTTTCTTGGGAACATCTGTGATGTTCAGCTGCCTAATATACATTAAATGTAAATATGTGCAGAATTATTATTTATATTAAATAAAGTTCAAGGAAGTAAGTACTCCTTAGAGTACTTACAATTGCTACTTACAGGATTGGGTAAGTAGAAAGTAGAAGAAGGGGGGATGAATGCCTGAGTGCTGATTGGATGGTGGTGGGGGAGTGTTTGGATTGGTTGGATAGGTGTAAAATCCCCCAACTATTTGGTTCCTGGCCTTGCATATCTGTAACATGGGTCCATTGGACCTTCTTCTTTTACCCTTTCTTATCACCAAAGCAAACACTTGAAACAGCACTGTGAAAATAATGTTCAACTCGACGCACCAGTGAACATGAATCCCTAAAAAGATTCGCCTGCAGCATTTTGTAGTTCCCTGATGCGGTTGAGTGCCCAGTCTACCTGCTCTGAAGTACAGAGTGGAGTTTCAACCTTTACTCCAAATGTCTATGCAGGCACTGTATAAAGCATGGTCAATGGCATTTCAAGCACTGAATACACCACCACTGCTCTGAAACCATCCAGTCTCCAGCTATCTAGCATACTTGAAGCTGAGCCTTTACTGTGCAGTCATAAAACTACTTGAAGGACGAGCACAAAGCACTATATATTTATTAAGATGAAGTTAAGAGGTTAAATGTGTTCGTTCTGCTTATGATGGGATCACATGAAATCCTCCATAAAGCCAGGCTTGACATAACGATGAAAACTTCCCAGGTTCCCCATGCAGGAAGCCAAGCATTTTGATCAAGGTGCGAACCGACAGTCTTTCTGACAGCAAATATCTTCCGACGTAGGTTTCACTACAAATTATGCTTTGTATTGATGCCAAAAGCAGCAGCAGAAACAAAGGTCAGCCGAGTAGCTTTCACTGTTCGCCTTGTACTTGTCTATTTAAAGCAAATGTTTTGAAGACGTGTTTGGAGCGGAGATTGGATTTTCAGTTCCTTTCTTTGGAGTGGGGCCTGGCCAATTTTTGAGCCTCCAGTCAGTTAGAACTCTATTAAACTGCTTTTGATTCTTGAACTTCTATTGCCACAAAAATTGCTTTCAACCTACGTATTCAAAGAGAAGTAGAATGCTAAAATGGTGTATGAATCAGAAATGCTGAGTATATAATAATCTGAAACGCTGGTGGTGTTGTCCCGTTTCAACCAAAAATTGATTGTTGTAAGCCATTATGAGGCTAAGCAATGAGGCAGCGCATGAGATAAACATAAACAATGTCTTTTTGCACCAATTATATCAGCTGAAGGGCAGGGTTGTTGCCTCATCCACTCAATTCCTTTGCAGGTCACACAGGCGCAACACATTTCAAGACTACAGTATGGGTGAGGGATAGCTTCTGCCTGCCAGAGATGCAGGCAATGTGTTCCAAGCACAAGCTTGGAAATGATATTTGGGGGCCTCATCAAATCCTGCATCAAAGGAGAGTTGAAATGCACAAACTCTGAAACTCTTCTCCAGCTCAGAATAAAATCTGAGTCAGAGAGACATTGGCCCCATTCAGAAGACACCTTAAACCATGACTTTAACCATGATAGTTAAGCCAGAAAGCCAGACTGTGTCCAGAAGACACCTTAAACCATGTCTTTAACCACCGTGAATAAAGCAAAAGGCATTATTCACGGTGGTTAAAACCATGGTTTAAAGTGTCTTTTGAACACGGCCTGGCTTTCTGGCTTAACCACCCTGGTTAAAGCCATGGTTTAAGGTGTCTTCTGAATAGGCCCATTCCCTGCTTCCTCCCTTGTCTGTCCCTGGCAGTCCCCATGGCCTGGCAACCTTCAGCCCCAAACAAACTTAAGCAAACCCTTCTTTTCTTTTGCAATCAGTGAAGGGAGCAGAAGCCAGGGTGTCTGGGAAGAAGAGGGAGAGATATCTAACACTGAATAACAACAAAGGCTAGAAGGACCAGGGGAAAAGCAGTTCTCCCAAGGACTGTTGCAACTGCAGTAACAAAAGTAAAAAATGAACATTAGCCTAGGAGAAGAGAAGGTGCTCTTCATGTTTGGATTGGTTGAGAAAATATCTGAAATTTCCAGTTTATTTTTGGGGAAGATCTCAAATAATTTCAGAGTTAATACAAGACAAGCTTCAAAGAACTCACCCATCACTTGTTGTACTGGATTCCATAACAGTGTTTCCTTGTGCACCCCTAATTTGCACTTAATGCTACACATATCTCATATCTAGGCCTATTTCATTTAGCCTTGCCAACATTTTCAACTTTATAGTTTGCTTTGAATCCTGAGGGTCTCCTATACTCTTTAGTAGGATTTGCATTGAATCTAAAATCCTAACTGTTTCATAATTAATACAACTGTAATTGGGAAACTGCCTTATTTTATTGCTTCAATTTGCAAGGTGATGCCATTTTGATTTTGACTCTTTGAGAAGAAAGAAGATGGTGTGGAAGGGCAGTCCTGTTTACTTCCGTATTTAACTGAATCCAGTTGAAGAAACTGGCCCTTTGGGGAAGACTGTATCAGGTATCTATTACTGCCTTTAATCATGTTCAAAGCTCAATTGTTTCAGTACTGATTTTACAAAAACCAATTTGAGCGATCAAAGGCCTTTTCTACATCAGGTCCAACAATTGCCAAGCACCTATTGAATTCCTTACTATGATGAATAATACTCAATACTTTTCTATTGTTCGGGGTTTAGAAGATACAAATCCTGCTTAATCTGTATTTATGCAAATACCAGTGTATGATAATGTTAAGGATTTATACTACTAAGGCCATAAACATTTGGCATTCCTCATTGATGAAGGAAAGAGGGTGCCATGGTTCAGGTTTTGTGTTAGCCTAGGTTGGACAATCTTCTTCATCGTCATCACCACAACCACCACTTTTCAAAGTGAGGACCTCTTCATGCATTAAACTTTTCAAACTTAGTAAAACTGCATATGCATTTGTTTGATATCCAGCCTTTCCATTTCATATAGCAACACTTCTAAAAAATACAACATGTGAATGTGACAATCACCTGTGACAATAGGTAAAGCTATTGGAAGGTTAAGATTGATTCTCCCCACCTACAGAAGTGCAGTCATTTCTTGCTGAGTCTTGCATGAAATTATGTACAGCTCTGTGCATCAAATGTTCATTCCTCTTCCTGTGCCTCATCTCTTGGGCTCCATCTCTTCCCTGAAACTCTGCATCCTGTTATACCCCAGAATGCTGCTTGTTTCCTTTCTTTCTCCAACCATTCCCACTATACTCTCTTTCACTTCATGCTTTCAGACAGAAACAGGGGGCAGATCTACAACAAGCAGGATATAACACTTTGAGAATGGTTTGAAAGAAGTATATGGCATGTGTCATGGGTCCCAACAGTTGTCTGTGCACTTCAATACAATTATAAAGCATTAGTGTAGATACTGACCAGGTCTTGTATCCTCACAACATCCATTTATCAGCTCACTCTTCTACTTCCCTCAATTGTCCCTAGATCCTCCCTATTGTCTTCTTACTTTTTCTGGTATTTATTTATTATTTAATTGTGACATTTGTATACTGCTGAATATAATAAAATCTCTCAGCAGTGCACAATATTAAAATGCAATATCAAAAACACAGCATTAAGAACATTTCAAACATTTCAAATGGAGAGTGTGGAGAGAGGACGAAATTTGAGGAATTAATTGAAAAAAAAGAAATTGATAAGGGAAAAAATATAGGGATAAAAGGGTTAATGAGTCAACTATATAATGTATTAACCGAGAAAGGAGTGTGGGATAGTAGTGGGAAAGTGGTTTGGGAGACTGATTTGAAGATACAGATAGGACAGCAGAGATGGGAGGGACTATGGAGACAGAGAGTGTTGAGAAATATGTCAGTAAGAATAAAGGAGAATTATTACAAACTGGTATGGAGGTGGTATTTAACTCCGGTCAGATTAAATAAGATTAATAATCAGCTTTCAGCAGATTGTTGGAGGGGTTGTGGTGAAAAAGGAACGTATTTACATATGTGGTGGGACTGTAAACATGTGCAAAAGTTGTGGAAGATGGTTTTTTATGAGATTGAGCAGATAGTGGGATTTAAAGTAGAAGTCACACCAAGGATTGCACTACTTTCACCGCAAGAAGAACTTAAATGTAATAAAGAAACGAAAGAGCTAATAACGAATCTGTTGACGGCTCTGAGGCTGATTGTAGCCAGGAACTGGAAGATGCAAGGGGACTATTGTATTGAAGAATGGTATAAAGAAGTGTGGGACATTGCTATAAATGATAAATTGACATGTAATATTAAAATGAAAAAAGGTATAGTAAAAACAAATGATTTTGAGGGTATATGGAAAACGTTCCTGGAGTTTGTATTTTCTAAAGGAAGTGGGAAACCACCAACAGAAGAAACTATGAGTTTTTGGAAACAGGAATGAGATCCCGAGGTGGGGGGAGCACTGTTATGTTTAGTATAAATATGTTTCATAGGCAAAATTTGAATATATGATATTAAGGTAATTTTATGTTTATGTAACAAGTGATTTTTTATTTGATGTTTTGTTGTTGTTATATATTGTTTAATAATTTTTTTAAAAAAATAATAAAAAAATAAGAACATTTCAAACTACAAAATGAATAAATATCAAGGAGCAGCAAAATGGAGTGGCATAATTAATTAACTTATAGCCCAGGGAAAGCATGGGTGAACTAGTATGTTTTCAGAAGGCATTTAAAAATGTAACACTTTCTGCCTCCTGACCTACATGAGGGAGAGTTTTTCAGATGATGGGTGCCTCTTCATAGAAGGCCCATTGTCTGGGTACTTTATGGTGACATTCTTTTTCTGACCAGCAAGGCTTCCTCTGCTGATCTCAAAAGTCTCCTGGCTATGTATAACAGAAGGTGGTCTGCTAGGTATCCTAGTCCCAAGTTGTTTAGGGATTTATATAATAATTACAGAACCTTGTACGTGGCTCAGTAGCTAATAGGTAGTTAGTGCAGTTCTTTTAAAACTGAGCATCCTAGGTGTTGCATTCTGCACTGGCTGCAGCTTCTGAACCACACAAAAGTGCAGCCCCACATACAGTGCATTGTAGTTGTCTAATCATGAGGTTATCAGTGCATAGTTCACTGAGGTTAGGCTATCCCTATCCAGGAAGCAGCATAGTTGGCATACCAACCAAAGTTGGTATGCCAACTGAGGCCACTTGGGTCTCCAGTTACAAATATGGATCTAGGTGCACTGCCAAACTATGGACCAGCTCCTTCAGAGGAAGTACAACCTGATCCAGAATTATTATTATTATTATTATTATTATTATTATTATTATTATTATTATTATTATTTATTTATTTATATAGCACCATCAACGTACATGGTGCTGTACAGAGTAAAACAGTAAATAGCAAGACTCTGCCGCATAGGCTTACAATCTAATAAAATCATAGTAAAACAATAAGGAGGGGAAGAGAATGCAAACAGGCACAGGGTAGGGTAAGCAGGCACAGGGTAGGGTAAAACTAACAGTATAAAGTCTGCACAACATCAAGTTTTAAAAGCTTGAGGCAAACACTCCAATTCCCAGACCTGGGAACTGCCAACCCACAGGGTCTCTGTCTTACTGGGATTCAGCTTCAGTTTATTGGTCCTCATCCAATCAACTACTCTAGATTTAGGTGATATTGACCCAAACTTGCCTATATCCTATAAACCTGCAATTACTCTTCTGATGAAGATAGGAAGTTGAAAACTATATAAACTATTAAGCATTAAAGGCACAATCTTATTATGAGTATTTAGACAGAAAAAAAGTCCTACAACTCCCAGCATTCTTCAGCCAGCCATGCTAGTAGGTAGCCCAAACTCTCAGCTTTATTTGGTTTAGAAGAGCACCCGGTGAAGTGAATAAAAGCCAGCTGTTTGGAAACAAGCTAACTAACAAACAAAAAATCCCCTCCAGTTATGACAATAAAGGAACAAATTTGCAGTTTCTCTTCAGACTTCTGGATAAAACAGTCTTGACACCTCTGTGTACCACAAGGCAGGTGGGCATTTCTTGGGGGCGAGCGAGCAATCCAGAGGAAGCAATCAGAAGCAGCAAACAAGTCATTTAATGGGAGAGTGGGTGAGGCTGCTGCTGTGTACTCTGGCAATTAGTTCTGGTGGGAGGGGCTTCTGCTTCCTAAGGTTAGCTAGGGGTGGAGCCAGCAGATATGCCTGCCAATCCCAGGCAGCTCTTGATCCAGAATGAATGAACAGAAGCAGCAAACAGAGGGTTTCACATGCCCAATCATTGGCTCCTCTGTTCATAGGTAGGTCCAAGAGCCACCAGAAGATCCTACTAGTGGAAGAGTAAGGAGACAAATTTCACCAATTTCCCCTCCCCCTGCATTCCCCACGCACTGTTCCAGAGGGTTCCCCAACCCTCCAGAATTTTTTTTTTCCGGGGGAACATTGAGATAATGGAGGAAGGGGAATTGCGGAATGTGGCCTCCTCTCTTTCACTGACGGGAGTGTCCCATACGCAGAACTCTGCTCAGGAGATGCTCCTGCCAGCAGAACAAACTCAGGATCCCCTTCACTAAATCAATTGGGACTGTACATGATTAGAGACTATACACATTTGGATTGTGCTCTTTGTTTCTAATTATACAGAGTATGCAACTAGATATATAGGGGAACATGAATGGTTTGTTTCAGGCTTTATGCTTCCCTTCCTTTGGATAAATGCCTGTGTGTGTGTGTTTAAATAACAGCAGATCACGTCATGAGAACAATATCTTTGGCTTGTGTTGTACACACTCCATTTGCAATATTTCCGGTTTAAAGTCAGATTGAAATTCAAGGGGTTCACAAAAGTGCACCGGTCAGTAGGGCTCATGCAGTGACATTCCGATTGGATTGTGCCCAGAATGTGTGCAGCAGAAGTGGTTGAAAAATGTTGTACCAATTTTCATCACAATTAGCAGGCCAGCTGTTGGAAATATTCAAGCCGTGGAAAGACAGATGGAGAGAGAGCTTTACGCTGAAAGACATTTGGTGGAGAAATCTATCAAACATTTGCAAACTTTCCTAACACTGTAGCAGGAATGTAGTCAGCAACATTCAGTAGAAAGACATGCTGACATTTAAAATTTATAGTGAATGTATATATCCGGGTGTGTTGTTGTTGTTGTTTTGCAGTTATTGCATGTCTTGGCAAATGCTCCAAATGAGAAATATTGCAAGTTTCCCACCATTGGCTGGCTGGGGAATATAGGAGCCGTAGGTCTTTTTTCTGTCTAAACATGCAGAGGAATGTGCCCTGAGTTATCCTTAATTAACAGGCCCCATGAGAAAGAAAAGTGGAGAAAAATATCGGCCTGGGATGTTTATCTACTACCAAGAGTGTTGCATGTGACTGAGCTATTCATACACACCCACATCCACCGCAGTTGCATGAAAACCTGATGTGTGTGAAGGGTTCTATGTAGGGCATTATTAATTGTGGAATTGAACCACATAACATTTTCCACAGAGCCCAAGAGTTTTGCCACCAATCCTTTTCTCCCATCCCTTTGCTGCAAGCAGATTGGCTCAGCTACCAGCCAAGACTTGACCTTGAAGGTCCATGCTTCAGTAACCCAGTATAATTACCAGAACTTTCTTGGCAGCCTGATGAGGCATATCAGAATTCCCTGTTATACTGGCCTGGAAACCTGACCTAAAATATACAAAACTTTCAAACCTGGAATCTCTGGAAGAAGAACATTATAAATGCTAGAGTGAGAGAGGACAATGTTTTTAAGAGCACCAAAAATTAATTTGGGTGAGTTTAGGATACAAGATTGAGATCTGAACCCAGATGTGAACTCAAAAGGAAGAAGCAATCTCTTTAGTGCATTCATTGATTGTTGCATGTTTTTTACTTTAGCATAGAAAGTGGTTCCAATAAATCACCTTAAAGCATGTAAAATAAATTGAGTGCACACCTTTCACATTTGTGGCCATTAACAGCAGGGACACTGCAGCAGCAAGACATGTAGATTATAGTACCAAGTTGTTTCTTACCTGTTGAATTGGTCTGCCCGTATTTAATCCTTTGCTATGTGCATTTCTTTTAAAAATTCATTATTATGTTTTTGTAGACATTCTGTGAATGCTCATCAGATGTTCCTCAGTGAGAAGATGGTAATGGCAGACAACCTGCCACAGAGGTTGGTCATATGCTATCACTGAAGGACTAACTAGGGTGAAATAAGAGAAATGTGTGGTTGCTACCCACATGTTCTGCACTCGGCTCTCTGGCAATAACTTGTTCAAGTAATGCATGCAATATTGCTTAGGCTGACCATATGGCCGGAGTTGCCTGGATATGTCCGGAAATCCCACCCCCAAGTGGGATCTGGGGGAGATTTCAAAATCCCCCCAAATGTCCGGGAAAATCACGGTCCCATGGCCTATCCAGGCCTTTTCTTGGCCGGCACGATGTTGCTGGCCAAGCAAAGGCCTAAATCGCCATGCTGGGAGGGGCTGGGAACTTGTCTCCAGCCCTTCCCAGCACCATCCAGGGCTTGTTCTGGGGCCTGTGCAATGGCACGGACCCAGAAGGGCTGATCTAACCCTTCTCCTGCACTGGCAGCAGCACAGGAGAATGCTGCAATTGGCCCTGGGGGGGAGGAGCGGGAGGACGCTGTTTCGGGACAGCATCTCCCAGCCCCTGCCTCCCCCCCGGGCCGATCTAGCTTGCGGGGAGGGGTAGGGGGATGCGTTCCATCTCCCAGCTTCCCTCCAGTGCTGAACGCCAGCAGAGGAGGAGGAGGAGGAGGAGAAGGCAAGAAGCAGCAGCAAGAAACAAGAAGAAAATGCTTAAACATCAAAATGCTTAACCATCATAGTTTAGCGTGTTGTTTGAACAGGGCCATAGGCAAGTAAAAGGCTGCTGCTGTGGAAACATAAATTAGGGGAATCCTGCTGGGAGATGTAACTGTGAATTGTCTTAAAAAGATCATCCGAGGTTTTCAGGTGAGATCTCAGCCTAGGAAAATTATGAAACTCCATGGAATCAAGTGCTTGTAAGGGGCTTCTCATTTGAAAAGAGCAGACCAGAGCTCCTGCAAAGGCTTCTCCCTTGACTAGGTGGAAACAACATCTGCTTCAGTTATCTATGCTCCTCCCCAAGATTAACAGAAAAATAATAATGAATGCAGATTTGAACAATTTATATCAGTTGCAGAATTCAGCCTTTCTGGTGCACTATGCATATCCAACTATTTTAGTGGAGCCAGTGTGGTGTAGTGGCTAAAGTGTTGTACTGGGAGTCAGGAGATCTGGGTTCTAGTCCCCACTCAGCCATGAAAACCCACTGGGTGACTTTGGGCCAGACACAGACTTTCAGCCTAACCTACCTCACAGGGTTATTGTAATGATAAAATGGAAAGTAGGAGGATTATGTACGCTGCCTTGGGTTCCTTGGAGGAAAAAAGGCAGGATATAAATGCAATAATAAAAATAAATAGATGTTAGCATCACAAAGTGGATTATATTGCTAGGTGCATTTATGATCCTAAGAAGGGTCCTGCTGGATAGATGAATGTTCATCTAGTCGAGCATCCTACCTGCCAGTAGCCAACCAAATGCCTCAAAACTCCCATACCTCTTGACCATTGTTGTCCCCTCCTAACTAGCATTTGGTGGCATACTCTTTGAGGGTACATTTCTCCACTATGAGTAAATAACCACTGACAGATCTTTCCTCTGTGGATTTGTCTGACCCACTTTTAAGGGTATCTATACTGCTGGTCATCACAACATCTTGTGGTAGCAATTCTATAAAATCAAAAATGTGTGGAGTAAAGTAGGGATACTGGAGAAATTCACTGCAGGCCCCAATGAGACTGGATTCCCAAGAATCTGACCTTTGGAGTCCATAGCAGAGTGTTCCCCCTTTACCAACACATCCTTGGAATTCACATGGGGCAGACCCCCATCTTTATGAAAGGCACACTACACTATTGGCTAACCAACGTTTAAAGCTCTGTCTTCATGAAATGGCTGTGTCCATGAACAGCTGCATTTACATAGAAGTAATTTAGTACTGCAAATGGCATAAAAGATGCCAATTATGGCCATAATTTCCCCATGGTAGGCTAATGGGAGCCACCATTAGCCTATTACTATTTCTATAAAGATGGAGAGCAGCCTTGCAAACTGTGGTGGACATGCCAGGGCTCCGGACATCAGGCCCATCCCTAGTGTGAAGACATACTTTTTCGCCTGTTCTGAATATGGATGCATTCACAAGTACTTTTGAAGCCAGGATGCACCCTGCTCATTGTTTTGCACCAACTATTTTCCTCAGACCGACCTACAGACCATGGTTTTCTACAACAGTGATTCACTCTCCTTTCCCTAACCACACTGGAAAGGTCTCTCACACATCCTAACATCTCACACCAACAAAGGAAGTGATGCATTGACCACTACTTACTGTCTTCGGTTCTACAACCATTTTGTCCCTTCAAAGGCTCCATCTTCTTTTCAATGGTGTAAGATAATTTCAGTACACTTTAAGAACAGAAAGGCATTAACAGGCCCAGCATTGGGCAAAAGGCAGGATACTACTACTACTACTAATAATAATAATAATAATTCATGTGAATGCAAATTTGAAGTATCAATTTTAGCTGTGCAGTTTTCCTTTGGCACACATATGTTTATATTTTGATGTAATTTTGCAAGCACAACTCTGAGGATCTCTTCCGCATTCTAGAAACATTATGTAGTGGTGTGAAATAGGAGAGTTAGAGAATAAAAATGGAACATTTAGGTTCAATTCCATAGCTGGAAGTTTTTGGATAAACTTCCAGTTGCTGAGTTGGCAGTCTAGCTATGTTTGGATGATCAAATCTTGTTTTAATAAGCCGGAATATGCACGAGCTTCATGCACTAGCACACAGCCCCCTTGCCCCTGCATCTGTTTAAGAGAGCAAGCCAGTGAGTGGCAGTTAGCTTCCTATTATGTCTCAACTGGGAACTATAGTTAATGCTTTCTAGACAAGCCAGAATTTGGAAGCCAACTTTAAACTATGGCTTTATATCCTGGCTTGTTTGAAAGCGATTAAATATAGTTTCCAGGTTTGGATGTAATAGGAAGCTATGGTTAACTCAAGCTTCCTGGCTTATTTCCCCATTTGCACAGTGGCCAACAAAGGCCAATGGGAAATCTACAAGCAGAGTATGGAGCCAAGAGGTCTCTCTTACTTTTGCTCCCCAGCAACTGATGATGAGAACATTGCCCATAAAACATGGAAATTACATAGAACAGTTTCTCCAACGTGGTGCCCTTCAGATGTTCTGGACTAAATGAAGTCCCCAAAAATCTGAAGGGCATCAGGTTGGGGAGAGCTGGCATAAACCATCAGAACTAGTAGTCAATCATAGATGTTCCCTCCAAAAATGTGTCTAATCCCATTTTACAACTGACTAAGCTAGTGGCTGCTACCACATTTTATAGCATCAATGTCTACAAACTGTAAGAACATAAGAAGAGCCCTGCTGGATCAGACCAAGGGTCCATCTAGTCCAGCACTCTGTTCACACAGGGGCCAACCAGCCATTAGTCAGGGACCAACAAAGCAGGACATGATGCAACAGCACCCTCCCACCCATTTATTTATTTATTTCATTTATTTCATTTCTATACTGCCCAATAGCTGAAGCTCTCTGGGTGGTTCACAAATGTTCCCCAGCAACTGGTGCACACAAGTTTACTGCCTCAAATACTGGAGATAGCACACTGTGAAGAAGTACTTTCTTTGGTTTCTCCTGAATGAGAACAAAACATGATAAATAGTTAAAAGCATGATTTATGATAATTTGAATGATTCAAAACACCAGCTGTCTATTCAAAGTGGCATATAAAATAAAATGTTACAATATAAAACATAAACCAACTTAGTTGGCTTCTCAAAGGCAGTATAGAAATGCAATAAATAATTAAATAATATGCATGGGTTTTGATCCATTTTGTAGACAGCCCTGCAATCTCAGGATGAAGGGTGAATTAAAAATACTTCAATTAAATGAGTAAATAAAAGAAATGACAACATAATTGTAACAGCAGCAGCATAATTGTATACAACAACCAAATGCCTGTTGAAACAAATAGCCCTGCTCTACGAAAAACAAGCAAATGTGCAGCCGATCAGATCTCCTTTTGAAAGGGCATTTTTTGACTGTATATGGGCTGTGTTCTGGGCCCCAACAGTTGTCAAAACTGTTATAAAGCACTTTAAAGCAGCAGTGTAGATCCTGACTTAGGAGTCCTAACTAACTAAGAACACAATCCTACGCATGTTGAGACATGCTAGCTGGGGAACGTTTGTAGTTGTCAAACTCTTTTTCTGTCTAGGATTGCGCCCTAACTCACTATCATTATTTAAAATCTACCATTTAAGATCCAAATCCTTCCAAGGCAGCTTTCAAGCAAGATATATTAATACAATTACAATAAAAATATCAAAGTATTACAAGTCATCTGGATCCTTCCCACATGGCAGTTGGTTAAAAACTGTCTTGTAGTTCTGGACAAGGGACAATCCACCTGGTGCAAGCACCTGACGTTACCTGCCTCCCTCTCTCTGCTGGAATCTTTCTCATAGGGCAGTTGGTGTTAAAAAAAACCCTGTGGAAAGTGCTGATGGTGGTGGTGGGCAGTCCAGCTACAGCAAGCTCTGAGGTGGCTACCTCCTTCTCTCCCCTCCCATGCCCACCTGCTGAACCTTCTCCTTTATCAACCTGCCCTGACACTGAGGTCATCAGATGAGGCACTCTTGGTGGTTCTGCATGGGCCTATGGCCTGCTTCTAATCCACCTGCCAAGCCTCACCTCAAAGAAGAGTCCTCTGAGGAAGGGGAAGAGAGCCAGCTCATTTTGCCACAGCCAGAGGCACAGGAGGGGTGGAGGCCCTGACCAACAGAATTTCAGGGGGTTCTCGTATTCAGGAAGCAGAAAAGTAGCCTGGCACATTGGGCTGCATGCCAGAGATGCCTGAGTTGCAGGAGGCAGAGCTGGATGTAATCCAGCCAGTACAGCAGAGAAAAAGTAAAGGGTTGGAACAGCGAAGGAAGAAAAATCAATCACAGCAAGAGGGAGCATTTAAGTATCACACATGGCCTTGATGACCCAGCTGTGCTAATTAACAGCCAGCTATAAATCAGACCAGGCATGCCTCTCTGAA
The DNA here is from genome assembly GCF_023053635.1 of Elgaria multicarinata webbii. Classification (NCBI taxonomy): domain Eukaryota; kingdom Metazoa; phylum Chordata; class Lepidosauria; order Squamata; family Anguidae; genus Elgaria; species Elgaria multicarinata. The sequence goes on along the minus strand of NC_086180.1, from coordinate 21,940,148 downwards.
GGCAAACCATCAACTTCCTTGGCTTGATGCATCACGACTCTGATTCCTAGACACACAGCAACTGTTGTGTTACTGCTTTTCTGGATGCTCCCTGACTGTTTCAATGCTTTGCTCCATGACCCCCTTGGCAACAGACTATGGACTGACCTGACTATGCTTCTGCTTTGTGATACCTTACTAGAAGTTCACTGAGAGGATCTGGACTGCTTGACCTGCCAACCTGGCTTAGGGCATGACCCACCTGTAAACATGACACCACCTGAAGTGGGGCCTTTGGTATGGTGGCTCCCTCTTGGTGAAAGTCCCTGACTCTGGATGTCTTGCAGGCACAACATTGTGCTATTTCTGGCACCTGCTGAAGACATTTCTATCCCAACAAGCCTTCCTCAATTGATGAGCCATGGTTTTTATTGATACTCTGATTTTAAAATAAATATTGTTGTGTTTTATTGCTTTAATCTTTTAATGCTCACTGCTCCTGAATCTGTTTAGATGTGGAACAGTATATAAATGTTGTAAATAAATAAATAAACTTCTGATGGCAACAGCACAGAGACCATATCCTCAGGTGGTGGTCTTAATTCTTGGACAAGAGAAGGTCATTATTAAAGTAGTTTGGACCCTAACTATATGGAATAAATTATCCAAAATACGAAAAAAGCATACACTTTTACATAAATTTTAATTTATATATGGTACATTGAAGAATTCAGCTTTTCGTAATGTAGAATTAGGAGTACCCATCACAGGGGAAAAAGGAGTACTCACTCCCTTCCCAAAATACTAAACTAATAGGGATTACAAAGTGAAAAATACTGATAGTAAACCAGTCATTTAGTGTTTCACCTGCTGTGAAAAATGTTACTGCATACTTAAATTGATTGGTTAATTCTCAAAACAGTAAGCACAAATTGAAACTTCAGTGTTTTCTCTCCACCACCACCCATGAAAAGTTCAAGTGTTTACTTTTAATTACTTTTCAGAGACAATTTTAAAACACTTCACAACTTACTAGCTGAGGCGAAAGGGGGAAAATAATTTTGGAGATGTTGCATTTTAACAGTAGAAAGTACCTGGCCATTAAAAAGCAATTTGGAGAAGTGGCACCTATCTTCTCAAGAATTTCTTCTACAATTCTTCAGAATTACAACATGGAGGCAAGAAAAGCAAGCTGCAGTGCACTTTGCTAATGTCCTCAAATAAATGGGTGGGAATGGAAGACCCACTTACAGGTTATGAAAATAAAAATACTTTCTAGGTCTGCAGAAATTGTTCTTTCAGCTCTTGACATAGCGTAAGACTTCCATGTAACTAACACACCAGTCAAACAGAGCTGATGTTCATCTACAAAATAGTATAAAGAAAAACGGAAGAATACGAGAGGTGCAAGATCTTGTTTTTTGATGTAATTTTGGGTTCAGAATAGCAAGGTTGGAAGAGGAGACAGGACAACCAAATGAAGGGGAGAAGACAACACCGGGTTTCTTCAGACTTAAATTAGTTTAACAGCCACCTTCTCTTCTCCAGGGAATCCTGGAACCAAGGCTTGCTCCTGGTTTGAAGGTGTCATCATCAAAGTGGTTCGACACCCTCAGTTCATAGGGGTGGTTTACTTTGTAGTGCAACAGAGTAGCAGGTGTTCTTTCTTTCATTAAAAATAATAATACTGTAAGGAGTAGCAAAGGTTGTGAGAATCTGCCTTCCAGTGATAATCATTTTCCCCCCACAATGCACCTGGCTGACATAATGTCTGGTTTATCATGGGGAAAACACAGATGGTGGGCTCAGGCAGCAGTGGGCCCTGAGAGATGCCCAAGGATGCTGCATGCAGACACATGGTCCATCTGGAACTGCAGTTTGATTGCAGGAGAGGAACTGAAAGTCCCACAACCTCAAGGAACTACAATTCCTATGAATCCTTGGGAGAAATGATATGGATAGATAGGACCTGAAACTGGAAGGAATACTAGAAGAGAGAATGGACAGAAAGGTGTGTATGGAGAGGAAGTTCGGAGGTTAGAAAATCTAAAATTACATGGCTTGGGACCACAATACTTGACAGAACCCCTCTCCCAACAGGAACCTACCTGTACACTACGCTCAACATATAAGGTCCTCCTCCAGATGCCTACTCTGAGGGAAGCTTGGAGGATGGCAACAAGGGAGAGGGCCTTTTCAGTGCTGCCCCCCCCATTATGGAACAATCTCTCCAATGAAGTTTGCCTGGCGCCAACATGGTTATCTTTTCGGCACCAAGTCAAGACTTTTCTCTTCTCCCAGGCATTTAACAGCATATGCTGAGCTTTCTAACTGACCCCAGATCAATATCCGTTTAAATGGATATTGTCTTTGTATATTATTTGTTTTATGTTTTTATGGGTTTTAATTTTTGTATATCCATTTTTTAAAAAATATTCAATTATTTAATCTTTTTAAAATGCCTAGAGAGCTTCAGCTATGGGGTGATATATAAAGGTAAATAATCTTGATTATAATAGTAAAGTTTACATACTGATTTGAAACAACCAGCCAATTTTTAGTTGCAGGCCTCAGGTCTTATTAGCCTACTTTCCCGATTTATCAGTTCTTCTGAAGTAATGTTTAAAGCCATTAGGCGTTTGCCTCTATGATATAACTGCTAATATTAACAGCACAAGCATGTTTGCAACTGGTAACTATATATGTTTGCTAAAGCAGATGTAACACTGTTACTTGGAATGTCATTGGCTCGAATCAATGCTCTAACAAGCTTCCAGCCAAAAATATAACATGGCAATATTATATATTATAATATAATTATATATATTATATTATATATATCCCCCCTTCACTCAAGAGGCATTCACTGACTAAATGTCTTGTTGCAAGCTCTGTTTTAAGAATATAATTTTTCCAAACTGAAAAAACATTTCAAAACTGTCCTAGATGAATGAGGCTAGGATCTTCAGGAACCAGAAAATGTTAGAGATTCCCAGGGTTGTTTATGATGTATGTAAGTTAAAAAAAAAAAAAAAAGTTTGCAGACTCCTAAGGAAAGGAAGATTGCCTTTCACAGAAGCATATTCTGTACAGATAATAGGATAAGCTGTGCCTCTTAAATTTTCTACTTGTGGCAGTAGGGCAAAATGTTCCTTTCAGAGTTGTATTTTATTTTAAAGAGAGGTTATTAAAGCTCTGGTTAAATGGTGTGTCATGCTTAGATGTGAAGGATATCACCTGACCAGAGAATTTGCGGGGTTTTTATGAGCTGAAGTTTGATATTTACAATTCAGCAAGTGCCCTTGCTATTCCAGTAGCTGCTTCAGGACATTTAACGGTTGTGTCTCTCCAGGGTTGTTTTTGTTGTTGTTGACAGTTTTATTCCTTTGACTTTGGATCTGATTTGCATCTGTGGGCAAAGTGAATGTGTCTGTAATTTATCTTTAATAATAATAATAATAATAATAATAATAATAATAATAATAATAATAATAATAACAACAACAACAGCAACAACAAGATGCCTTGTTTATATCTGCTGGAGTTGCATCTGTGCTATTAAACGCTAGAGAAAGACTCGGATGACCATATGACATGAAGGACAGGGCTCCTGTATCTTTAACAGTTGCATAGAAAAGGGGATTTCAGCAGATGTCATTTCTTTGCATGCAGCACCTGGGGGAATTCCCTCTTCATTGCAACAATTAAAGCTGCAGGAGCCCTGTCCCCTTTTGTAACTGATCAAAAGGGCAGAGCTCCTGCAGCTTTAACATAACCATATGGAAAGAAGCACCTGGTGAAATTCCCTCTTCATCACAACAGTTAAAGCTGCTGGAGCCCTGCCTTCTTTTGTATCTGCTCATTCTAGAGTGACCAGATACAAAAGAGGGCAGGGCTCCTGCAGTTTTAACTGTTGTGATGAAGATGGAATTTCATCTGGTGCTGCATGCATACAAATGACACCTGCTGAAATTCCCTTCTCTACGCAACCATTAAATATACGGGAGCCCTTCCCTCCTTCTCGTATGGTCACCCTAGGAAAGACTGAAAGGTAAAAGAGCTTTTCCTTTAACAGTGCTAGGACTTCTTCACACATGACCGTTTTCTTAGGTGTACACCTAAGGTTTATAAAATTGCACATAAAAATGTAAAGTGTACGTGTTTCGAATTGGAAATTCATCAGAAAGTAAGGATTGACTACGCTTCCGCCATGGATGCAACCTGCATTTCTATCAAAGTCACTGGTGAACACCCCCCCCCCTTTGATTTTACTGCCTTGGGATAACTTAAAAACATAAGACTATAAGAAGAGCCATGGTAGATCAGACGAAGGACCATCTAGTCCACAAGCACGATATGACGAAAACAGCACCCTCCTGCCAATGTTCCCCAGCAACTGGTGTACATAGGCATACTGTCTCTGTTACTGGAGGTAGCATACTCTATAGCCATTAGGGTTATTAGCCATTGATAGCTTTATCCTCCATGAATGTATCTAATCCCATTTTAAAGCCATCCAAAGTGCTAGCCATGGGGAGGTACAAACCCCCTGGTGTCTGGTGGGTGGGTGGGGGTCTCCAGCAGGGAAATCTAGACCTCTTGGGACCCCACTGATTTCCCTGGAGCCTTACCACATTTGTCAGATTTTACAAAGTGGCTCTCCTCCATTCCAAATGCTGCAATAAGCTAAATTGTGGCTGTTTACGTAGAAGGAATAACTTTACAGCTGCAAATGTCATAAATTATGCAATTTGCAGCCGTAATTTCCTCATGCTTGTCTAAATGGACATTGCTGTTTTTATGCTTTAAAATTTTTGTATATTTGTTTGTTTTTAATGTTCACTGTTTTTAACTTCTGTAAACCACCCAGAGAGCTTCAGCTATGGGGTGGTATATAAATATAATAAAAAAATAAAAAAATAAAAAGAGGATGCTATTAGCTTCTCCCATAGTTTTGAATGGAGGAAAGCCACCCCGTGGGAAATATAGTGGACCTGGAGGTGAGTGGAGCCAGTCCGCTGTGGACTTTGCAGGTCAGATTCTTGAGTATCTGGTCTTATTTGAGACCACAGAAGAATTATCCACCATTCCTAGGCAGCCATCATTACACCTTGTGGAAGTGAATCGGGTCCCACTTGGGGGTCCTCAACAGCACTACCCATCCAATGCTTTGGGGTCTACTCCTTATTTTTAGATAGCCTCTGCCAACGTTTATTCAATTTTCTCAGAAAATGTATATTTATTTTCTCTGTTTAGTTTCTGTAAAGCTGGATCTTTGCTGGAAGACCCTGCAGAATGACAACTCTGGCATGTTTCTCTTGCGACTTCATCTTTGCCAATGTAGGGTAGTGCCAATCAACAGAGGGTAAAATCTAATTTTCTTATTTATGCAATACAGATTTTAAAAAAATAAATTAGGTTTTTGCTCAATGGCATAAAAAGGTGTTGAATTTTTAAAGTCATCAAATCTCCTGTGGATTCTCTGCTACGATCCAGATATTATATTGGTGCTTGGGAATATAAGCCCTTTTCTGAAATTTCCATTAAAATCCAATTTACCTACTTTATAATTTTCAAGGCTTAAAACTGTAGGGCATGGCTTGTGTTCTCTGAAGCTATGGAGCTGATTTAGATTCATCCTAAGCTTTTCTGAATAGGTAGCGCCTTTCTTTTCCCCCCCTCCCACACTTCCAAAGCAGCTTCCTTTGCAAACAGCTTATGCCCATCAAGGCAAGGCAATTTGGGTGGGGTGAAGAGGAAACGAAACGAAACACTTTGGCTTCTTAAAGCAAAGAACGGCTTTTGGGAAAGAAGAGGAAAAACTCACAGAGCACCTTGCTTCATGGGACATGAAGACGCTGCTGTAAATGGCCCTCTGTATGTATCTAAGCCTCATCCTGCCCTACATGTTGTCACATCATTGTGGTGTCTGCTGGCTGTTGCTGAGAAATTGCATAGCTTGATGGTTTCACAAGATAGGGTAACTGATATGACACAAAGAGGGAGAAAATTCAACACTGGGATGCCAACTTTGGCAGCATCCCTATGGCCCACGCAAGCTGTGGTTGACTTAGGGTGACCATATGGAAAGGAGGACAGGGCTCCTGTATTTTAACAGTTGAATAGAAAAAGGAATTTCAGCAGGTGTCATTTCAATGCATGCAGTGAAATTCCTGCTTCATCACAACAGTTAAAGCTACAGGAGTTCTGCTGTCTTAGAGTGACCAGATACAAAAGAGTGCAGGGCTCCTGCAGCTTTAACTGTTGTGTAGAAGAGGGAATTTCACCTGGTGCTGCATGCATACCAATGAGATCTGCTGAAATTTCCTTTTCAATATAACTGTTAAAGATATAGGAGCCCTGTCCTCCTTTTCATATGGTCACCCTAGGTTGACTCTACCTACTTATACAAAGTATTTATTTATTTTATTGCATTTTTATACTGCCCAATAGCTGAAGCTCTCTGGATTCAGGGTCTTTCAGTTTGTGGATTCACCTGGAAAGCTTCCTGAAATACTACAATGAAAGGGCCAGGGTCATGATATCCTACTCGTTACACCATCCCTTCTAGAAGGATTCAAGAGTGGCATTTTTAAAGTGCATGCTGAAACTGGAGGAAGACAAGATGGATGTGCGCCATTTACTCTAAGAGGAGTTTTGCTCATTCAATGGTGGCAACATGAAGCAATGATTTGCATATACCAAAGAAATCCAACACCACAGATTTTTCAAATTGCCACCACTGGAGGATGTTCATGCAAATGGTGAGAAATGATGTGATGTAAATGCATGTGGAACAAGCTGTAACTGGCTTCTAACGACTAGATAAGTACAGATGAGCGCAGGCAGGTTGGTATGTGCAAGGGTCATCCTTCAAGTAAGTTAGCCCCAAAACATTGAAGACCTGGGCTCAAACACACACTGGCAACCAGTTCAACTGGTGCAGTATAAGTGTCACATGGTCCAACGGTGATGCCCCACCAATACTTGGTGGCCACAATCTGCCTCAGCTGAAGGTTTTGGACCGTCTGGAAAGACAGCTCCCCACAGGCCACATTACAGTAGTTCGGGAGGTGTGCAAACTCACCAGCACTCATTTTGGAGGCCATTCACCCCATTGCCACCGCCAGCCGCCTCCACTTGCCGGCCTGCCGGAGCATCAGAAGAAGCTCAGTAGGCCCTGGTGAGCGCTTGACAGCTCTCCATACACATGCTGAATTTGCATATGTCCCCTTCCTGCATTAGTGGTGGCTGTGGGTGGCTGCTGATCACTTGCTGGGGGCGTGTGAACACTCAGGTGGGGGGCTGTGCTTGTGTCGGGAATGCCCGACTGAATCTGGGGGGGCAGATTGCAGGGGGTTCCGCAGGACTCCCTTACCCAGTCGAGCACTCATAGCATCCCTAAGTAGTTCAGATTGGACATCACGAGTGCATGGCTATCTGACGAGAGCTCCATGCTATACAGATAAAGCTACAGATGGCATATCAGCCTAAGCTGGTAAAAGCACTCCTGGCTACTGCCACCACCTGAATTACCCTAGTTAATGTAGAGTCCAGGAGAACTCACAAACTGCATACTTTGCCCTTTAGGGAGAGTACTACCCCATCTAAGACTAGTTGTAAGCTCCAATCTGGTGTAGATGGTTTCTCTATCTGCGACATTTCCATCCGGTCTGCATTAAGTTTCACTTTGTTCCCCTTCACCTGCTCCAAAGCTACATCCACACATTGATTCAAGGGTTCCACAGCCTCCCTGGGGCAAGTAGATAAAAATGAGAAGTAGAGCTGAAAATCATCTGCAAACTGGTGATGTATCAAAGGGCCATCAGAGACCCAACTCCACAGATGTTTCAAATTGGGATCAATAATATTCATATCTCTCCCACCATGTTTGCCATCACCTTTCTATACTCTTCTGCCCCTTTCGCTGTTCAGCTGGAGTTCCCTCCCCTGCCAACTAGATGGCAGGGGAAGGGAGGGGGAGAAAACTGCATTACTTTATTACAGAAGTCTCTGAAATCTCCTAAACCCAGGCATATGGTTGAAAAATTGTGTATATTTACAAAAATGAGCAAACAGTGTTTGCCCATTTAACCTGATAGAGAATAATGAGATGAGTTCAATGCCCGGTTCACCACAATCTCTGTTTCCCGAGATGTGGGTGGGATATAGAATCAAATGCAGATTTTAAATCAATGAAGGCTGCAAAAAGTTTGCCACCTTTAGGGGCAGAGTATCTATAAGCCAGATAAGCCAGGACCAAACAGTAGTCGAGGGTTGAACAGCCAGGTTTAAAACCAATCTGCTCTTTACCCAGTAGGTCATGCTCATTTAGTATGAGTCCTAAATAACTAGCATAGAGTTGGAAACTGTATCACACGTGTTACTGTACTGTAGATTTTATCAAGGAGCTAGGAATCATAGAATAATAGAGTTGGAGGGGCCTATAAGGCCATCAAGTCCAACCCCCTGCTCAAGGCAGGAATCCACCCTAAAGCATACCTGACAGATGGTTGTCCAGCTGCCTCTTGAATGCATCTAGTGTGGGAGAGTCCACAACCTCCCTAGGTAACTGGTTCCATTGTTGTACTGCTCTAACAGTCAGGAAGTTTTTCCTGATGTCCAGCCGGAATCTGGCTTCCTGTAACTTGAGCCCGTTATTCCGTGTCCTGCACTCTGGGATGATCAAGAAGAGTTCCTGGCCTTCTTAACCCCATTTTACAAACTTTTCCTGGTCATCCAACTGAATTCCTAATGTCCCTATTACTTCTGAGCTCAGACAAGTCAATCACAAAGCAAGTGGCCAAGTTTTTGAATTTGGCCATTTCTATTAGATCCTCTATGATTACTTGTCCTTTTAATAGTTAAATGTACGGTCCGTCCTTTTGTATGTAACTTTTTCTGGAATTGTCTATTGACTGCAATAAATTGGTTGTTGTTGTTTCTCTATTTCCCAAGTGTTAATCTCCAATTTAGCACACTTCCAATGGCATGGTTAGCATTCTTTCAAAAGTGCATTGCTTTGCAAGTAACAATACAATCTATCTGTGATTTTATAGTTTTGGTCCCTACATTTTGCTTCCAAGAAGTCTCTTATCACCACAATCGCCTAATCCCTGCTAACAAAACTTCCACACTCTCATATCTCATTTGTCTCTTTGGCAGACAGAGGTCATTGCTTGAGTCTTCTAGCTCATTTTGCATCATCATATGTCCAAAAAATATGTTGCTGTGAAATGATGGGCATGTTTAGTCTCATCACACTAGCACACACATAAAGAGAAGAAACCAGGTGCATTCTGTTGCTTTTATAAAGCATTAGTAGGGTGAAGCTTTCCTTTCATCCTCTGGTGTTCTGCATTGCAGAATTGAATTCCACCGTTCCCTCCTTCATACTGACAAGTAATTCCCTGCTTGATATGTTAATCTTTCTTTCTGCTTTCGTACTGAAATTAAGGAAGAGCTTTTCTATTATGGAAGTGACTCACACTGATAGCACTTGTAAGTACTTCATTGTTAGTGAACATACAGAGGGAAACCCTGGATATAATTTTATAACCTTCACTTTGAGATAATGACAAAATATGGGCCAAGCCACTGATGTCATGACAGCTGTTCCTACACACACACACTACTTTAGAGTGTCGCAAAACCAGACAGAGTGACAAGCTGTCTTATGTTAAAAGATATGATAAAGCAATCTAGCTCCAGTTCAGAGTTCTGACAGACCTCTCCTGTGTGATACCAAGATGAGTCATGTGATGCTGCAAAATATCTTCATTTCCTTAGTGCAAAATAGCATTCTCTCTACCACTTGCCTCCAAATTGCATGTGTTGGACTGTGATCTTGTCTTCTTTCCATATTTTCTAGACAACCAGGGATTTATCAAAGTTTCAGAGCACATAACATAGTAGTAAAGAAGAAGAACTGGGTTGGGTACACTGGTGACAATATATATGATAATAATAGCAATAGTAATGACTATATATATATATATATATATATATATATATATATATATATATTATACACACACAATAGAAACAGATGTACAATATATATTGAGCCAATAAAAACCAATATTATACCAAATGTGTTTCGACCTATGGCTCAATATATATTGTACATCTGTTTCATATATATGAATTTACTGTATTTACTACACAGAAAAATTAAATAATTTTAATTGTTTTATTACTATTGTCATCACTATTGCTATTATTATCACATAACATAGCAGACCAAAGTAGGGATGGAGTGGGCGTCTGGTTGGGACTTGAAGCGCAGCGGCATGTTGAACCAGACAAGCACATGGGTGCCTGCTCCCTTGGTATGCTGCCTTTTTCTGCAGAAAAGTGGAGTCATTCTTGTCCATAAATATCCCACTTGCATAAATCGTGACCTTAAAGGGGTGATATATGCAACATCACAGGCATGAACGCTCCTTTAAGGCCACCATTTGTGCAAATAGGACGTTTACGGACAAGAAAAAGCTGCCATTTCTGTGGAAAATGGCAGCTCACTGAGGGAATGGGTGCCCGCAGTCCACCCAGCAGTCTGCCTTGCACCAGTTGCTGGGGTCAGGTATGTGGCAAGATTTCAGCACACAGGGGGAGCATGGGTGGTCTATCCATCCCTCATCCAAAGGGGGATTGCCACAATCTTTTCCTTCTTCCCCACCTGCTTCTCCAGCCACTAGGCTCCGCGAAGCATGTCTTCTCAGAAAAACCCTCAGGGGTTGGCACAGTCAGGCAGGTGCAAGGACCGAGAGCTCTGGGATTGCCCACCAATAATGACCATCAACTCAGGATGCCAGGATGTGATCCATGTTTTTAAGTGAACTAGCCTGATTTAACAATGTCATTGCTGTGAAACGCCCAGAGAGCTTTGGCAATTGGGTAGTATAGAAATGAAATGAAATAATTCTCACTTCTGGGACTGATACCTGGATTGGAATACAGTTATCTTCTGGAATGTGCACTTCTCTGAAACCTGTGATGTAGTTCTTGGCTAGAAAATGCATATTTTAGAGTTGAAATGTGTACCAAAAATGCATATTTTCATGCAGTTCAATTTGCATTTATTTATTTATTTATTGTAGAAAACAGTATAGAACAGGCATATAATTTTACATAGGCAAGACTGATACAGACTAGAAATGGAAGGGTCCATCCGCTCCTACCACTGGCCAAGTGTAGTTGAGGAGAAGCACAAACTACCATGGTTGGCAATGAAAATGATTGTAATGATTAAACTATGCAGCTCCTTTTAAAGTAGAGGGTTTTTTTTTTACAATGGACAAACCTTCTCTATTTCTAATTTTAAACAGGATGAGGTTGCCTACACTAGTGCTGTCAATTTTCAGCATTTGGGCAGGGGGAGAGAAAAATGAAAACTCTGGAAAAAGAGGCTGGCAGAGGTGAGAATTTCAGAGAATTTTCTCCTTGGGGAGGGGGACAGGGTTTCCACATACCTTTTAAAGTGTAGGCAGTTTTGAGGGGTCTTCTATCTATTCTTTATTTAAAAAAAAAAACACTCCAGCACTTGCAGGAGCCCAAGAATGTGAGGTAAATATATCCATTGAAGGAAATATAGAACTAAAAAAATATTTCCTTTTTAACACTGAAAAAACAGAAGGAAGGAAAAAACCAATTACAGGTCTCTAAAGTGTAAAACAAAACGAAGCATGTAAAACAAGCTTTAAAAGCAGGTATTAACATTTATAGCAAACGAATATACATTTCAGAAAGCTGTTTTTATATATATGAAGAGAATGCTGGTGTTTAAATGGAGGAAACTGAAATAAAGAGGATACTCTGAGAACTGATAGTAGGTATTGCCTCATTTACTCATAGGCAATCATATATCAGGGTTACTCTACAGCATAATTTTAGACCTCTTATTATTGACTGAGAGCTTCATTGCTATTTGGGCTAAATTAGATCCCTGTTTTTCTGTCAGAATTTCTTCTCTCTTGTTTTTGTACTGCCTTCCCTATTTGTTTCCTGAATTCCTAAAGGCTAACTCCCTTACCTGAAGGTGAGGGATTTTCACCTTCTGTGTCTTCTTGCTAGAGGTGCTCCCTCTGCTGTTGAGCCAGCATTGCGGCGTGGGTGGGTGTGCTTGGCTCCTCAGGGAATCCCGATCAAGGGAATGGGTCTGTGAGGGTCCTGGCCTGGGATCTGCACATTCATGACTACAGGCATCAGGTTCAGTATCCAGGGCCGGGCAAAGCTGGTAATAGGCCCAGGCCAGATGGGAAATGTAGGCCCCATTTCAAACTGACATCCCCCTTGGTAAACAAAAAACAAGGTGCACAATACAATGACTGCTTCACTTGGCTCCAACACAGCCAGTCTCATTTATATTTCTCTCCATTCATCAGTTATATGACTTGTTTATATTTCTCTTCCATTCATGTGCTTTTGTCTCATCTCTGCTGGAGATGGGGGCGTGAAGACACCTTGGCTTTTTGGCTGTCTCAAAATGGAGTCGGTACTGCTCACTCACAGGAGAGCTACTTTGTAACAAATCTTTACCAAAGGGTCCCAGGGAGACTTGGAGTAGACCCCCTCGAAATCGTAGGCCCATGCCAACTGGACCCACTGGACCCCCTCTGCCCAGCCCTGTCAGTATCAGGAACCCCAATTAAGTTCCTCACCAGGTGACATAGCAGCATCAGGCCTTTGCTAGACCTAACTGGAAATCTGGGGGAGAGAATGGGAGACCTCGCGTTATGAATAATGTGATATCTCGCCCTCGTTTACACATAAGGCACGTCAGTCTCAAGAAGAGAGACGTCGCACCCGCCATTTTTTATTTTTTAAAGGGCCGGCTGCGCACGAATGCTGTAGCGGCTAAAGGTAGGGTTTTTAAAAAAGAAATGATTTCCCCACTTCCCCCACCCTAGCCCCGATGGGCACAGCACTCCTGAGGAGCACTGCACCTCGTGCGCGGCTCCCGGCTCTGCACAAGTAATTGCGTGGAGTCAGGAAAAGCCACGGAAACGGGCCACATGCTTGCGATCTTGGGCTCAGCCCGAGACTGTGGGAAAAATCAGGCTTAAAGGGGTAGGCTATCTCCCGGGGCCAGGGAGGGTTGATCCCTCCTTGATCCCGGGATCCCCTGTGCATCATCTGGATGCACAGGGGCAATCCCGGGTATCAGCCCAGGATAACCACTGGTTTAGCTAAGGCCTCAGACTCAACCAGTTTTGAGTCAATCCTTTTCTATCTCAGAGCATTTGCTATCACTGAAGGCCAGTTCCATGACACTGGGTTGGTATTAGCACAGAGCCACAGCCCAGTGCAACACAGATCTTATGCCTTCCCTGGGCCTCCCGTTAAACAGGTGCTCCAGAATGATGAGCATTAGGTGACTAGGTTGGACAGCTGCTATTTTAATTTCCCATAATCTCCTGGAGCAATGCTACATTAGGGCATTGTGGGAAGTTTAAATGAAACCTCTATTGCATGCTGCTTGCTGAGATGTCACCTTCAAACCTGGCTCTGGCCCTGTATGTCTGTTTTAGTACTTCTGACTTCTACTAGGCACATGTAGCTCTGAACGATTTGTTTGTCTATATCTGTCATATATATATATATATATATATATATATATATATATATATATATGTGCATGTTATCGTTCTTGGATCGCAGCCAGATTTGTTTAATTTCTGTACCCCCTTCTGAATAAAAAGGATATAGAAGAACATCTAAGACTTCTAATTCATCTAGACAAGCTCCAATGAGGCTCCAATGTGAAACACATTTACTAGGGACTAAGTCTGATAGACAAGATAGCAGGATAAGATAAATAACATCACTTGTAAAACACCTTGTGGGTCTAGTACAGCTGACAGTCACAATAGAATTTGAATAATAATAATAATAATAATAATAATAATAATAATAATAATAATAATAATAGCAGCAGCAATGAACACTGCTAAATCATTAAATTTTCCTGTAGGAGTTCTCAAGAGACTAAATTTCTCATCATATTTTTTCCACTTTGCTTTGTTCCAGAGAGATCAAAAGAACAAAACCAAACCACCACTATATCAGAGAAGGCAAACTCTTTTTCTTCCTGCCCCAATTTTGCAAGCTATTTGTTTCCCCCATCACTTTTTCTCCTGCGTTTTGGATCAGTGCACATACATTCTCTTACCCTGACACCTGGGTGAACCAAGCTCACTAACTTTTACTCACTCACACCTACCAACACACATGTCCCTCCATTCTTCTTTTAGGGATGGGAGATACAGCAATTTTCAAGCTAAACTAAATTCTCCAAAAATGATTTTGGAACTCAAATTGACTCAGTCCTGTTTTGTTTGCAACCTGCTTTTTGGCTCGTTCAAACAGGAAAAGTGTGTTTTTCTGCACATTTTTTTTTAAAAAAGTGTGCAATTTCCTCCATTGACTGCGATGTGAAAATGCATGTTTCGGGGAAAATGTGCACTTCAAAGTGTGCCTTTTATATTAAAAAAATACAATTTTTGAAAATGCCACTACAAATTCAGGAATTTGGGAACAGTTCTCGAAAAGATTATTCCTGCTCGCATTCATATTTGGAACTGCCAACAGGACAAATTCTTCTACATCTCTGTCTCCTCACTGCAAGCACTGGAAAAACCATGCTCAGTCTTTGTCTGGATCCCTCCAAAATCCTCCCCTAAACCATTTTCCCCCTCTCTCTCTTTCACACACATATACAACACCCATCCATTCAGTCATGGAAGCACACAACCCTCCTGAATCCCCCAGGTTGCTCCTAGCTGACACCCTCAGCCCCTGCTGGCAACCTGGTAGGGTCACCATATGAAAAGGAGGACAGGGCTCCTGTATCTTTAACAATTGTGTAGAAAAGTGAACTTCAGCAGGTGTCATTTGTATGCATGCAGCACCTAGTGAAATCCCCTCTTCTGGTGACACCGCCATCATCTGTGCAGTGACGGCAGTGGAGCCAGGTAAGGGGCAGGGGGGAGGGGGGCTTACCTGTGTTCATCGTGGCCCGTCGCAGGCTTCAACTGAGGCCCAGGCCTCAGTTGAAGCCTGCGACAGACCGCGATGGACACAGGTAAGTAGGGGGGGAAGGGGGGCTTACCTGGCTCCGCCGCCACAGTCTGTGAGGTGATGGCGGCAGAGTCAGGTAAGGGGGCAGAGGGGAGGGGGCTTACCTGCGTCCGTCGTGGTCTGTTGCAGGCTTCAACTGAGGGCCTCAGTTGAAGCCTGCACCAGACTGCAACAGAGGCAGGTAAGTGTGGGGGAGAGGGCCTTACCTGGCTCCGCCACTGCAGTCCATGCGGCGACAGCAACAGAGCCAGGTAAGGGGGCAGGGGGGAGGGGTTCATCCTATGTCTCACTGTCAAACCAATGGTGTGTGTGTGTGTGTGTGAGTGTGTGTTTAAACGTTTTAAAAAAGGGAAACCCAGTCAGCTAAACAAATGTATGCCATTCTTTACTGAAGTGTATATCATTTCATGTTGGGTAGTTTTTATGCAGAATTTTAGAAGTAAAGCATCACACAACTCTCACTTTTATTATGTCGAATTTCAGTATTTCAAACAAATAGTGAACAAATCCTCCTGTGGTCTATGGTGGCACCCTGGACTGTGTATGGGATGCTATCAAATTGTGTGTGTGTTCAAATTAACGTCTATGAAATTCTTTGGAAAATATGGAAAAAAGATATATAATGATCAAATTTAAGAATAGTGTTCCCTTTTTCACTTGGCAGTCACCTTTGCTCCCCCAAAAGTGTAAACACCTTCCCCATATAACCATAATCAGATACCTTAGTGTAACAGAACATATGGAAGTGGGAATTTACACAAAAGCTATGCATTTTTACTGAACTAAACAGCTGTAAAAGAATGGCATTCATGAAAATATTATTTTCAATTACATAGCACATGCTTCATTGTAGTTATTTCAGATAATACCTTTCAGTACATTTCAGTGCTGTTCCATAATGTCAGGAATAAGATTATTTAAACAAGAAAACCAATTCTTTCTCCATAAAGATAAGAGAATAAAATGTTCTAACTTCCACTCACTTTGAAATACAAGTGTATTTGTCATATTTTATTGAGTCATGACTTGTGATTGTCTATTGTATTTTCCAGGTTCTATTAATCACTTCCTTTATGAACCATAGACATATTTTAATAACCTTGGCTTACAAGAATGTGTCCCATTATTAGGATTAATTACACACATTTTTATAATGTTGGAAAACTAGTACTATTTTTCAAGTGTTAATGGATATTATGTACATATATTGAATGTGTTTTGCCCTAATAATTCTTGCTTGCTTCAGGACTTTGGTAAACAAATATGCTATCCACATGCATCTATGTCATTTATAGGCATGGACAAATCAGACTGTTTCCAATCCATGTCAATTTTGCATGTATTTAGTCATGAGTCCATTCCATATTAATCTTTTATGTATGAATAGGGATATGTAAGAAATTAATTTTTAAAAACAACAACAACATCAGAGTGTTCTCCACCTGCCAGACCAAAACATGGACTCGAACTCAATGTGCTGTCTAAGGCCTTAGCTGGATGGGGTTTTATCCTGAGGTGAACCCTGGGAACAACCCTCCCTTGCCCTGGGATACAGCCCTCCACTTTGGCCCTGGTTTTTCCATGTTTTCCTGAGACCATGGAATGTGTGGCCCATTGACACGGGTTGACCCGGCTTCGTGAAATTCCTCACTGGGAGCCACACATGGGGCGTAGCATGCCTCAGGAGTGCTGTGCCCATTGAGGGTAGAGGGGGGAGCGGGAATTTAAATTATTATTTTTTAAAAAAAAACCTTACCTTTAGCGTACAAGCGTTCATGTGCTCCTTCCTCTTTAAAAAATAAAAAATGGTGGACGCAACACCTCTCCTTGCGAGGTCGTCACGCGTCACATGTAAATGGAGGAGGGATCTCGCATGAAACACAACACGAGATCTTTCCTCCTCCATCGTGGGATAAAAGGTAGGTCTAGCTAAGGCCTAAGTCTGTACATTTCTGAGCTTGCAATGTGGTTCATGCTTCCCCTGCCCCACCAATAAACATCCAAAAATGTGTATACCCGAAATAGGTGTGCATTAAAAATGCATACATTTGAAAAACGTGCACAAAATGCTTTAATCAATCTGAGAAGAATGCATGAATTTCAAAAATTTGCACAACTGATGTGTAGATTTGCAGAAAATGCACGGATTTATGCACAAACCAAAAACAAAGATTGCAATCTGAAAGAAATTTATGTCAGAACAAACTTCAATGTAGAATTTGGAGAAGGACAAGCTCGGTGTTTGCTGATTTGGACATCCCTACTTTTGAACATAATACCTCTCAAAACATATTTCTAAACATATTTTATCTCAAAACACACATTTTGAAATCTGTTTCTTTTTTTCTCTTTTTGAGTCAAGAACAACATTTGAACATTTGGACAAGTGTGAAATCTGATGGATGCTGATCCACACATTAGTCTAGGTGTAGATAAGGTCACTTTGCATCAGATTTCAGGAAAATAAAAGAATTTGTCAAGCATCTTTAGTAAATTGTCACATTTGGCAAAGGAAAAAAAAGGTGATTTCAGCTGAAACCATACAGCAATGTACACAATGGGTAGAAAGGTAACAAAAGTGAGAAACCAAATTGTAAGACATTGATGTTTATTTAATAGATGATCTTCTATTCGGGTACTGTCTAAATATTGCTAATATCTAAGCATCAAAAATGTTGAGAAACTACATCTTGTGGTAGTGAATCCCATAATTTAACTATGCACTGTGTGAAGAAGTCCTTCCTTTCCTCTGAATCTCCCACTAATCAGCTTCATGGGATGACCCCGGGTTCCAGTATTTTGAGAGAGGGAGAGAAATGTTTCCCTATCCACATTCTCCACGCCAAGCATAATTTTGTACACCTCAATATCATCTCCAGAGGCTGTGTTCTGTCTTCCACTACCAAAAGCGATTTGGTTGATGAGAAGGTGAGATAAAGCTTTTTCTGTGGCAGCGCCATGATTATGAAATTTATTCCCAAAGTTGTTGAGAATAGCAACATTTCCATAGGCAGTGAATACATTTTTATTCTAAATGGTTTTTCATTGTTTTTCAGATAGGACTAAAGGCTTGATCTCTGCACCTTTTGATTTAAGGACTTACTTTTAATATTTGATGGTGTTTTGTTTGGTTCTGTTATATAAACTGCTGAAGGGGGCCTTGTTAGGGCCAAAAAGTGGCATAAAATGCTTAAAAACAAAGGAAAACAAATAATAGCACTTTTTTAGGCCAGTACTAAGAGATAGCCTAGGGTGACCATATGACCGGATTTGCCTGGATTTCTCCGGGTTTTTGATGGCAAATCCGGGAGGGGGAGGGATTTTTTTCAAAGAGCAGCTCTAATGGGAATTAACAAAAATACTTATAACGCTGTCATTTTTTTAGATAAAGACATGAAACTTGGCACAATGGTAACTCTTAGGAAGGGCTTTAGTCATACCAAATTTGAAACAGATCCGTTCATCCATTGATTTTTTAAGATTTTTTTAAAAATTGAGGTTTTAAAATTATTATTTTTAAAATTGTCATTTTTAAAGTTAAAGAGATGAAACTTTGTACCGTGATAGGATTTAGGTAGAGCTTTAGCCACACCAAATTTGAAACAGATCTGTTCATCTATTGATTTTTTAGGAATTTTTTAAAAATTGAGGTTTTAAAATTATTATTTTTAAAATCGTCATTTTTAAAGTTAAAGAGATGAAACTTTGTACCATGATAGGATTTAGGTAGAGCTTTAGCCATACCAAATTTGAAACCGATCTGGGGCCAGTAGCAAACCCTGTTAACAACAACAGCAGCTTGCAATGAGTGAAGATATAGTCAGAAAAGACATTTGAGGGAAGGGGAGAATGTAACACACAGAGTATAGCAAAAGCTTCAAAGTACAGCGAAACCTACAAAAGTAGGAGTGAGTGAAGTTAATTTCAGATACATTGAATCTCTTACTTGTTCTTTATTTCAGTGATTTTAACATTAAGATGTTACATAGAACAGATTTGTCTTAAATGTGTGCTGTAAAATCAGACATCTGACCAAGGCTATGTTCAGGTGGGCATGCCCCCTTGGTACTGTCTATCGCAATGAGGAGCTCCTATTTTTTTCTTCTCAATATGCTGTATTCTTATAACTTTGGATAAGCTGTCCTGTTTTACTCCATTAAGTGTCACCATCACAGCCTGGAACCATGAACTAGCTGTCCAGTTTCCATTGTTTTGTTAGTGAATACAATGAAGCATTTCTTTGCTATTTCAACTTCCTATTTAGCTTCTCAGTGAGATAGTCAAGCTGTGTTTGACCTGTACCAATTGTAGACTGCAGACAAAGGCTTAGGGTGAGTGAATGCAAGAGCTGCTCAAGGAGTGTGTCTGTTCTGCATTTGTATTTATTTATGCTATTATACTGTAAAACTGCTCAACAACCCAGGATCTCTGGGTGGAAGTCAATGTATTCAAAATATAAAATACAAACAATAAAACAAAGAATAAAAGCAGAATGTAATCAAACCAAATCAGCAGCAGAAGTTAAAAGCACTCCACCATATAAAACCAAAAATAAAACCAATAGTAACACAAGTGCAGTGCTTTAAACACACTAAAAACAGTTCTTAAAATGCCTGGGAGAATAAAAAGTCTTCACCAGATGCCAACAAAACCATATCATAGGGGCCAGGTGAGTCTCTCTGGGAAGGCATTCCACAGATGGATTCCACCACTGAAAAGGCTCTCACTTTTGTAGCGGCCCACCTTGTCTCATTATTTGGCAGGGGCACCTGGAGGAGGGTCTCAGATGATGACTTTAATACCGTGGTTGGCAAACAAACTGACAAGGCTATGCAGACTTTCAGCCTGCTAACTTGAGGGGTAAAACTAGTGGCTATGAACACAAGTTCCAGCCCCAACATTGCCATCCCCTCAATGTTCCACCTTCCTTTGTTGAACAGGGACATCTGAATGGGGCTTCTACTTGTATTCACTGACATGCAAATAGAAACCTCTGGAAGACTGGGGAACCTGATAAAGTATGCTGAAAAGCAACAGTGGCCCTTTCTACACCTAAGAATTATCCCAGGCAAACGGAGGGATCATCCCTGCTTGCTCCCAGAATCCCCTGCGTGTCATTTGGATGCACAGGGATGATCCTGGGATGATTCCGGGGGAAAAGGCAGGTGTAGAAATGGCCAGTGATAATGCAGATATGAATGACTTCTGATAGATCAGATCTACTTTATTCATTGTAGCCATAGTAACTGAATTGGAATTATTTTCACCATTTAAGAAGTGTTACTACTGGGAATTGCAAAACAATTCTTAATTTTATGCCAGTTTTACACTATTAATTTTAGAATAACGCATACACCATAACTTGATTATTGATACTTATCTATCGGACATATCGTAAATATTGAAACAATGACAATGCTGGTACATTAGTTACTTCACCAATAGATACTCCCCCTTACGCCAGCCTTTATATTGCAATCTGTTTCCCAATCACTAGAGTGGCCTGATTGATCACTAACTGCTTACAAAATATTAACCCAACAATGCCAATTCACCATTTTGGAATTGCTAATATAATTCAAGGCAAGAAGTGGAAGAGTATTTCAGAAGATGATAACACAAAGCAGAATGGTCTTGGCATTCTATTCCTTATTTTTTGCCTGATCCACTAAAGAATTAGAACGGGTGTGTGTTTGTGTGGTTAAATCACTCTGGTAACACATTCTCTGTTGGTCTGCCTTTTGACCAGGGCCTGCATGAAGAATACAATTACTTTTGCCTGATGATCTCCACCTGAAAATGGATATATTCAAGGGTCCATGCTGAGTTTGGGATCTTTTGCAGTCCTTGATACGCTTCATCAGTGAGGTGCTGCTTGCTCCTCTGTGGGAAACAGCAAAGGTAAGCATGGTGATTTTATGTTGACACTTCTCAGGTGTGACCAGAGTTTGTGATGGGTAATTGTTTTTGTACCCCAGGTGTTCTATTGATTCCATTCTTCACTCTTTCCGGTCACACTGAGGAGAAATGGACTGGCATGAGAGGGTCGTGGTGTTGAATGCTCGGCTACATAACTGCAAGTAATCTTTACCTTTGTTTGTCCTCAGAAAGCCAGTTCATACTGCCAACGTGATCAAGTGTTAAAACTTTTCTTGGACTGTACTGCTTCATATTATGAGGAGATCAAACACTATTGTAGAGATAGAAAATGGGTAGAAAAGAGCTCACAAAAGGATCCAGGGTGTGTGGATACAGGAAAGTTACAATTTAAGGCTTTTTAGTTTAGAAGAAAGGTGGGTAAGGGGCCTCATGACAGTGGTGTATCAAATTATGCATGGTTTGGAGGAAGTGGATAGGTTTCCACCTCTTTCATCTCATACTGCTCGAACCAGAGTCATCCAATGAAGCTGAACAGGGAGATTCAAGACAGACCAAACAAATTACTTCTTCATACAGTGTATAGTTAAATTATGGGATTTCCTACCACAAAATGTGGTGATGGTCATCAACTTAGATGGCTTTAATACAGGGGTTTTGAACCTCTAACTCATGGACTTAATTTGGCCCATCGGGGTCCCCAATTCATTAATTTGGCCCATTGGGGTACCCAATTCATCCCCTCAAGCATCCTAAGGTGGGTACTCCCCCTTCCTGACATCATTTTCACAAACCACCAACCAGTCTGTGGTTTCCTTTTTTCCTGATTAATTTTTGTTTTCTTTTACTTTGACCAGAATGTGATCCCACCTTCCTCGTGCATTTGGCCTTCTTTTGTTCATCTGGTGAACGTCCTGGTAATTTAGTGCATGTGAGGTACAGAGAGATAGCATTTCTGCAAGATGATGACCCCTGGTGACCTTAAGACTTTCTGGACCAACCTGTCAATTTCTCTTCTGCCACTGCCAATTTCACGGAGCTCTCCTGTGCCCCCTTGGTGGGGGGCAGGGCCTTGCTATTTACTGTTTTACTCTGTACAGCACCATGTACATTGATGGTGCTATATAAATTAATAATAATAATAATAATAATAATAATAATAATAATGGTGAGGCAAAGAATTATTCATTTTGCAGAGGTCATTTCTCAAACTCTGTGCTATCATAGCAAGCATGGCTAATGCTGTGAGGAATGTTAAAACAAATAAAAAGAAAACTGTGCCACATAACTTATGAGAGTAATTGTGAATGATTGAGAATTTGTAGGGGTGGTGGTAGAGGCCAGCCAGTCCAAAACCTTTCAGTTTTTGCTTCTATGACCTCTTCCTTTTTCCAAATCCAATATAATGGGAACAACATTGCTCCTTTATATTGGAGGAAAAGATTTTCGAAGCCCCAAGATGGATTATTTTGCAGGCCTCAGACTTGCTGGGCGAAATGATCTGAGATCTTCTCAATGTCTCTTTTCTGAAAATCTAAGAATATTTCAAGTTAATCCAGGGTGAGCTAGAAAGACCTTGCCCATCTTTGGTTACCTTGAATGTGACCAAGGCCACAATCCTTCACTTGTTTAGACAGAAAAACTCCTACATCTCCGAGCATGACTGCTGGGTCATGCTGTGCATTGTAGGGCATTTTCTCTGTAAACATGCATAGATTTGTGCACTAATAAGGCTTTTAAGTTTTTCCAAAGAAGACGAAGATTGGAAAGTGATGAGATATTAACACCTATACTCTCTCCAGCATATCAAAGGCACATCATTTCTAACTAGTCATACATTTCCTTGTTTTTACTACCTTTCCTGCTTTGCCTATATGGTCTGCCTTCTGTCTTTGCTGTCCCCGTGACCTCTTGATTTAATGCACTGCTTTGATTTTCTGCTTAAGGGCTTTCCTCTACAAAAAGTTAAAAAACAAAAAACCTGAAACAGATTGAAATTTGAAAAACACAGCATGAAGTCCCCCGTCATAACAGCAGTGAGCATTCCAGCACAGACAAAACTAATCTGCAGGTGAGTGTAATAGTGGGCTTTTGAATTTCCAAGTCAACCTGGGATTGTGGGAGTGCAGATTTACAATGGCAGTGAAGGAGGCAAGTCTAAAAAAAACCCCAAAAAACTGCACATATGTTGGAGGATCTCCAGTAGTAGCCCCAACATATCTATGCTTGCAGAAAGATATTTAGAGCTAGCTGAAGATGTGGGGGAAAATATCAGAAGTTTCTTTTTCTCTCTTCCACACCACATAAAGAAGGACGTTCTGAGGAATTTTCTTGGAATATTCTCTCATATATATATATATATATATATATATATATATATATGGTCACCATTTCCCTAGGGTGACCATATGGAAAGGAGGACAGGGCCCCTGTATCTTAAACAGCTATACAAAAAAGGGGATTTCAGCAGGTGTCAATTATATTCATGCAGCACTGGGTGAAATTACCTCCTCATCACAACAGTTAAAGTTGTAGGAGCCCTGCCCTCTTTTGTATCTGGTCAAGAAGGCAAGGCTCCTGCAGCTCTAACTGTTGTGATGAGGAGGGAATTTCACTCAGTGCTGCATGCATAAAATCGACACCTACTGAAATTCCCTTTTCTATTCAACTGTTAAAGATACAGGAGCCTTGTCCTCCTTTCCATATGGTCACCATAATTTCCACCCAGAATGCCCTGAAATTATACCAGGTCAGGCTGCCAACACAGTTAGTTAGATATATGCTATGGTGGGACGTGGGAGAGGGCTTTCTCTTGTAGGATCTACACTACTGCTTTATAGTGCTATTGA
Organism: Elgaria multicarinata webbii; assembly: GCF_023053635.1. NCBI lineage: Eukaryota > Metazoa > Chordata > Lepidosauria > Squamata > Anguidae > Elgaria > Elgaria multicarinata. The sequence continues at coordinate 21,916,362 of NC_086180.1, read as the reverse complement.
AGTACACTGAAAAATGTTGGGGCCCATGGAACATCTACACCAAGCAGGATATTCCACTATGAAAGCGGTATAAGGTAGGTGGCAATGGGCCCCAACAGTTGCCAGTGCACTTCAATGTCATAAAGCAGTAGTGTGGCTCCTGCCTTTTACATACTGCTTTCATACCACTTTCATAGTGGAATATCCAAGTTGGTGTAGATGAGCTCTCTGTTGTAGTACCCTGGCTGTGGAATGCCCTTCCCCTGGAGGCCCAACTGGCACCAGCCCTGGCTCCATTTCAGCACCAGGTTAAGACCTGGCTTTTTAACAGAGCCTTTGATGGCTAAATCCACCAGCCTGCACACTGTCTTGTTTTAATTGGATTTTACTGTTTAAAATTTCGTATTGGTTTTAACACATTAATGGTTTAATTTGTTTTAGAATTGTCTATTTATTCTCTTTTATACATATGATTTTATCTGTATACCACCCTGAGATCATTGTGATATAGGGCAGGATATAAATGTTTTAATAAATTAATTAATTAAATAAATAAATTGTTGCATCTGGTGCCATTTGCAGCAGCAGCGGTGGCAAAAACACACACCAAAACTAAAGAAAACACATTGGTTGGGAGGGGCAGAGAGAAGTGGTGCCACTATCACTACTGATGGTGAGCTCAATCTCTGCCAACCTCTTGGCACGTTTCTTCTCCATGTGGAGAAGTTTAATGAAATTATCCACAAATAGGACAGGAGATTTTGAGAGGACATTTGCCCACTGCTCTAGCTATATTTTAAAAATATGAACTATATCCATCTATGGCAGGACTAACAAGGAGTGGAAATCTGTAGAGACAAGCGAAGAAATGGCCATTGAAAAAAAAGATGAAGTAGCAATGCAAATGCATCGATATTCCATAGTCAGGCAGCATAGTCAGTTCTAGGTCACAACAACCCTGGATCAAGTTAAAACTAGCACATATGCATTTATCCCAGTCAAAAACAGTTTAGAAAACAACAGCTTAGCCCTTTGATGGATAGTTACAATATTTCATGGTGTGTGTGTGTGTGTGCAATTCTCTTAACAATTTGGGGGCAAAGTTCTGTGCTTTAACCAGAAGTTGAATCCAATGCTTGTCCTACAAAGAGTAGACCCACTGAAATGAATGTGACTTCTGTTGTGTCCCTGCATTCAACAACCTCTTTTGCCTACTGGCCCCAAAGGCCAGCTGTACAGTATTCATTTCAGGTGGGAGGGATGTATCTAAGTTGCAAAAGCTGAAAGGGCTCATGGGATGCATTATCTCTCTTTGTTCATACATATCCGGGCAATTTGAACATGAACTCTGTTTTAAGGAGATCACACATGAAAGGCTTTTGTTCCTTTGAGCATCTCCAAGATGCCAACTATATTATTTTTGAAAGTCTGTGTTTAAATCAGAGCTTGTGGGGAGTTACTTTCATCACAGTCTCAACTGCAACTGGAAGAAACTTGAATTGTCCATTTGGGCTGTCTTATTTTGCTCCTTCGCTCTCTCTTTCTCTTTCTCTCTCTCCTCTAGTTTTTAACATTTTTTTTTTCAAATTCAGTTCAATGTTCCATTACCTATCATACATGTTTTAACCTCTGGCTATTTTGTTTTCCTGCAATTGCATGGCGTAAAGTCAATTCACTCCCCCAAGACAATGTGACACTGCTAACATGAGTTAAGTGGGTACTGACAGAGTTGAAAAGTCTACCAGGGTCAACCTTCTTCCCCAAAGTCAGATGTTTGCATGCGTCCTTTTCAAGGCATCCTAAGTACAGCTGCCCCAACCAAGGCCTTTTAAATGCTTCACTTGCATGAGATGGGACTATTAAATTGCATGAACTCCTTAGAAGCTGGCCAGTGATGGCTAAGTGCCAAACTACATGTTATGCCAGGACATCTGTGAATGATCCTACACATTTTAACACCCCCAATGACTGCTCCCCCTCCCAATAACTGTCCTCCAGCAGTTATGATTTGTAAAAACAACTTTTTTTAAAAAAGCACATCAAGAGATCAGTCACTGATTTGCTGGCATGATGCATACTCTGGACCTTTTAAAGTAGCAGTATTACTAGTTGTACAAGAGGTATATTTCGGAGATAGATGCATGTTACATAGGGTGACCATATGGAAATGAGGACAGGTCTCCTCTATCTTTAACAGTTGTGTAGAAAAGGGAATTTCAACAGGTGTCATTTGTCTGTATGCAGCACCTGGTGAAATTCCCTCTTCATCACAACAGTTAAAGCTGCAGGAGCACTGCTCTTTTGACCAGATACAAAATTAGGTTTCCCTTCACCATTTGTTTATCAATCTCAAACTGCAGTCCTTCCCCTTCAGCTTGTACTTCACTTTTGCTAGGGTGGTCATAGACCTGCTTTTGGCTCAAAGTAGGAATTGAGCACTTCGGCCTTTTCTTTGTCATCTGTTATCAATTTGCCATCTTCATTAAGCAGTTGAATCACCATTTCTTTTCTCTGTCTTGCACTACGTACAGATCCGAAGAAAGCTTTTTTGTTGCTTTTAGCCTTCCTCGCTAGCCTCATCTCATTTTCAGGTTCAGCCTTCCTGATGCCATTCTTGCACTTCTGTGCTACCAGTCGGTACTCTTCCTTTTTAGCCTGGCCTTCCTTCCACTTCCTATGTGTGCCCTTTTTGTTTCCAGGTCATTTCTAAGCTTTTTGTGGAGTCACATTGGTTTCTTCTGTTATCTTCTATCTTTTTTCCTTGTTGGAATTGTTTGTAATTGAGCCTTTAAATTGTCCTTTGTAAAAAAACCTCCCACCCATCTTGGACTCCTTTTCTCATTAGGGTCACTTGCCCTGGGACCTTACTTATCATTGTTCTGAATTTATTAAAATCAGCTAATGAAGTCTGTTGGAACTCAGCTTTCCTTAGAGGGGGTTTACCAATCTCGGAGTCTTCCACAGAGTCAAGCAGGAGAGGGGTGATCAGCTCAGCTAGCTTCTCACCATGGCTAGACCAGGCCTATATCCTAGGATTGTCCCGGGATCATCCCTGCGCATCCAAATGACACACAGGATATCCCGGGAGCAGGCAGGGACGACCCCTCCATTTGCCTGGGATAATCCTTAGGTCTAGCTTAAAGCCAAAGACTCCTTTAGAAGAATCCTCCCTGAAGCAAAAGTGGCTCATGGAATACTTTCCCTTTTGTTGAAAGGACAACTGCCTAGCTTAGTCAGCCAATTTTTAGCTTAGAGGAGAGCTCCTAGTGTTTACAAAACCTTCAGGTGCGGAACTATGTTTATTTGGTGAATAAAGTTTTGTGTATTACTTGGCAGACCTCAATATTGTCTCGCATTGAGCGGGAGGGCTTGGAATCAAGACACCTAATTTTCATGCTGCATGATCTCCCATCTCCCAGCCTGAGCTTGCACAAGAAAGAGTAACCTCAGCAAGGGAGAAGGCTATGATGGGTGAATGGGAATTGTCACCAAGTTGATTTGCACTGGAGCAATTGAAAAAGTTGCAGTAACACGACACTTCAAAAAAGCAAAACTTTGGGTGGGTGGGTGGAAACCTGATGTGGCTGAGAGTTGCAAGCTGCGTCATATACACAATGCAGTGCCACTGCACAGCCACAACATTGTATATAGGGCATATAGTCAAGCCCCTGGTATGGACTGAAAAGTGGCCAGTAGAGGATGAACACAGACATACTGGACAATTGATTATCCCCTGTGTAGGTCGGTATTTGGGTTTCACAGAGAATATTTAATGAATGGAGGGCACACAGTTTGGGAATTCTGCCGTATTCTATCCCACAGGCTCACGATGATGGCAAATCTACTGTGCCCTTATCAAACAATTAATCAGTGATGTAGGGAAGACAAAAGAAAGAAATATAGATCAGATACGGAATCCATGAGCATGAGGCATTTTTTTAACAGATAAAAAAGCTTTTGTCAGAGAACCTTTTCTGCTTCCTTAAGCAAGAAGTGCCAACTTGTTCAGCGTGGTGGCTAAGGGAGGAATTTGAGAGTTATTGCAAAATGATCCTTTAAGCTCTAAGCTCAATTGCAGCTATTGTGAAGACAACAGAGTGGATACTCCTTTACAGCATCGCAAAATGCAGCCAATGAAAAGAACGAACACTAGTTTATTATTAACAAAGATAATATACAAAAGGGCAAATTGCACAGGATTACTTATCCCAAAAGAAGAAATTGGTGCTGCCAATGGACTCTGAGGATAACACACTTCATCAAAGAAGTGTAGTGGAGAACAAATAAAGGTTGTGTAAATGGTATTAATGAGCAAACCCAATCCTTCCCCAGGAAATAAGTGAAGTCATTTAAAGAAGAATAGAATTGGGCGGGAGTGACAACTTTAGTAGGGAATATCTGATTTCGGGCTGTTGAAAACTAATATGGCTACTATTACACCAAGGTAGTCATTTACCTTGCAAAATACTGCAATGAACGTGAATATAGAAATTCAAATAGAAACCTAAAAGAGGTAGTAAGCTGTGTACATGTTTACACAGACATAAAGAAGAATTTTTCTCTTCTCCTCCTTCCTTTATTTCTTTCTCATTCACCTAGCTCTCTCCACTTCCTGTCTATTATTTATCCTTCATAAGGAGGATAAGATTTACTTACTACATGATATCTGAGCAAACTGCATAGGATTGCATGGTTATCAGGCCATCCTGTACATATCTACTCAGACGCAAGCCCCATTGAGTTCAATGAGACTTATACCCCAGTATGTGTGTATTGGATTGCAGCCTGACATGACTCACTTGCCTGGGAGTTAGACTAGGGATGAGTGAGAAATTCATTTCACTCTGGTTTTGGTTGGGTTTTTTTTAGCACAGTGTAACCAAGAAGCGATCTACACTAAACAGGATATAACACTTTGAAAATGTTTTGAAAACTGTAGAGAATGTGTCCTGGGCCTCAACAGTTGTCCCTACTGTTATAAACTGTTTTAAAGCAGTAGCGTAGATCCTGCTCAGTTCATGCTTCCCAGGCTGAACATGGACCCGAATGCAATCTGTGGTCTGGAATATGTAAATTCCCAGGCTTGCAATGTGATTCATGTAACAACAAAAATGTGTTCAAAAATTATGTGCATTTCAAAAACATGTGCAAATAATGTGTAATTTTGGGAAGGGATATTTCATGGAAATATGCACAATTTTTTATGTAGCCCAAACCCCCACAAAAGCAAAACTTGCAATCAGATACAGACACAAGTCAGAACAAGCTTAGACGTGGAAATTGGAGGAATTCACCGACTTCTAGTTTGGTTTATTTGAACATCCTTAGGTTTAATTATTCATTCATTGATTTGATTTCTACCCTGCCTTTCTACCAAAATAATGGCACAAAAGGTGACTTGCAGTCACAAACAAAACTTGATTAAAATAATAATAAAAACAAATGCATTGTAACAAAATTGAAAACACAACAACAACAACAGAATAAAAACTGTTTCAATCCAAACTTGCTTGCATGCCAAAGGCCTGCTTCAATAAGGCCAGTGGAAGGGCAGCAAAGAGGAAGAAAACTTAGGCCTTAGCTAGACCTAAAGTTTATCCCGGGATCATCCCGGGGTCGTCCCTGCCTGCTCCCGGGATCGCCTGTGTGTCATTTACATGAACAGGGATTAGCCCCAGGATGATCCCGGGATAAACCTTAGGTCTAGTTTAGGCCTTAGTCTCCCTTGGCAGGGCATTCTACAACATGAGAATGACCACTAAGTACATCCTCTTTTTTGTTGCCATTGAAGGTGAAAGTCTCAAAAGAACAGTCTCTCCCAATGATCTTAAGAACCAAGCAGGTGTGTATGGGAGAAGGTGGTCTTGCAGGTAGCCTGGTCACACAATGGCCAGTGGCAGCTGGAAGGGCAGTGTTGTGGCTCCTTACCTCCCTGACACTACCCTACCACTATCACCCACCGGTGACTCTGCACACCTCTCACGAATATTAGAGGTGTGCAGAGCAGCCAACAAATGGCAATGGTGGTGGCAGAAGTCCACGAGCTGGCCGAACTCGATATAGGTTGAGTGAAGCCAGGTTGGCAGACTTAGCCTAACTCCCCCGGCAAATTCTTCTGCTATCCCTAGAAAATCTACATCATCCAGAAATCCACAGGAATAGGCCAGCTGGAAATTATCCAATACAGTGAGGTTCAGGGAAGTTTTTGTTTGTTTGTTTTTTAAACAAAGATCTTACCACCACCTCTTTCAGACAAGACAAAATCACACCTTGCTGCAGGTCTGATCCCCTGAATTCAAATAGGGCTCATTTCTGAGCAGATATGCATAAGATTGCATTATTTGTCTCTTAACTCTGTCTCTTCTTTGTTAGGTTTCGCTATAGCATTCCTCTCTTCTCTTCCCTATCTCTAGATCACTATGATTCCTCTCTAGAACTCTATGAATCCTCTAAAGTGTCACTGAGGGGCATGCTCACGGTTGGAAAAATATCCAGGAACATCTCATAGACCACCCAATTAAATGTCCCAAAGTGGGGCTCTGGAATCTTAAATTGGAAAAACAGATCCTGACCAGGACAGGACCTAAGTCACAAGCACTTCATCTGAATTTCATACAATTCCTGTATAAAAGGCTGTATAGTGTATAACTTTCAGTGGTGCCTGTTTTCTATTAATTGATTTTGTTGGGCATGCTCCTTAGTGCCTGCAAACCCAGATGTAACACCATAGTACTGGAAAATCCAGTTTTGTGGAGGGTTCCCCCAACCTGATGATAACTCTCAGCCTTCTATGCACCTACTTATGTATGAGAGTACATATGGTTTGTCATTTCCTAACCATGTCACATGCCTATTATCCCTATTATCTCAGTAGAAGAAGTCGTTTGTAGATAATATAAAACTCCTGTCCACGCTTGGTGTCAAATGCAGCAATTTCAGCTGGTACTTTTCAGCTTGTAAATCAAAGGAGTTGCAGTAATAAAAGTACTTTTAAAAACACCATATAAAACCATGTTTTCCTCCTCAAGGGAACTCATTGACAACAAGCAGTCTTTTGGAGATGCATGGATATTTGCCTGATGCAGTAACTGACACAATCCTAGGTCATGATAGTGAATGAACACACAGTGTGGCGCAGAGCGGTAAAGCAGCAGTTTCTGCAGCTGAAACTCTCCCCATGGCCTGGGTTCGATCCCAGCGGAAGCTGGTTTCAGGCAGCCGGCTTGGGTCGACTCAGCCTTCTATCCTCCCGAGGTCGGTAAAATGAGTACCCAGTTAGCTGGGGGAAAGGCAATAATGGCCGGGGAAGGCAACGGCAAACCACCCCGCTATAAGGCCTGCTAAGAAAACGTCAGGAAAGCTAGCGTCCCTCCAAGAGTCAGTAATGACTCAGTGCTTGCATGAGAGGAGGATGCAAAGTTAAGAACACTTAGCATTTAATTTATGAAAACCCTCAGATTACTCTGTGTTTTCATGAATAAATATATCTTCTGAGACATATATATATATATATATATATATATATATATATATATTTGAGTTGAGAACTGGATTTGAAATTGGATTAAATTGAGAGATGGATGTGTTCATTGCCACAACGCATCAATAGAGGGTCAATATGGTATAGCTGACTAGTGAACTTGGACCAAGAAGACCAACTATGGGTTGGAATCCAAGCTGGGCCATGAAGCTCACTGGATGACCTTGGGCTACTCACTCTCTTTCAACCTAAAACAACCAATCAACAAATTAATTAATTAGCTTGCTAGCCTCCTTTTCAGGGCTATGCCCTCACAAAGTGACAAGAGCATGGTCAGATATAAGACACAACAGCCACAGTGGGAAGCATAAAGCTGCTTTGACCACACAACCTAATTACAAGTTTAAATGAAGGCAACTTTAAACAGAAGGTCTAACTTATCTCACAGGGATCTTGTGGGGGAGAGAGAAACAACCACTGTTTCTGTTGTCCTGAGCCCCTGGGTAGAGGGGCAGGGAATGAAACACAATAGTTAAGTTTGTCAGGATCATAGGGCCCCAAAGGTTGGGTCTATCTTCTCCTGGTCCTCAAATATAGAGAAGAGGGAGTAATCAGCTTCACGATTGTTCTCCTCTCTATCTCCTCCTGCTCTAGGTCTGCTTTCCAAGACCTCTACCCCAGCTGCCTCTGGCCTATGCTCGTAGGTTCTGATTACTCTTTTCCTAAGCCCCAGGTTGGTCTTTGCCTAGGTCCTCCTGACTGTCCTGCCCTCCTTGCAATATGCTTGGAATTGATCTTTAGGATCAGAGCAATTAAAGAAACTGATAAGGCAGAAAATAAAGGGATAAAAGGTATAATGAGCGAAATATATAGAATATTGCTTGGGGAAGGGGTGTTGGAATATCCAGGAAAGATGGTGTGGGAGACAGATTTGAAGATACAAATAGGGCAACAGAGTTGGGAAGGATTATGGAGACAAAGAGTGTTAAGAAATATGTCAGTGAGAATAAAAGAGAATTATTATAAAATTATATGGAAGTGGTACTTAACTCCGGTTAGATTAAACAAGATGAATAATCAGCACTCAGCAAATTGTTGGAGAGGTTGTGGGGGAAAAGGAACGTATTTACATATGTGGTGGGAATGTAAATTTGTGCAAAAATTGTGGAAGACAGTGTTTTCTGAGATTGAAGAAATTGTTGGAATGAAGCTAGACGAGACACCAAAAGTAGCTTTACTCTCACTATTGGAAGATCTAAAGTGTAAAAAAGAAACTAAAGAATTGATAACAAATTTGCTGACTGCAGCAAGGTTAATGGTATCTAGGAACTGGAAGACTCAAAGTGATTATCATATAGAAGAATGGTATAAAGAAGTTTGGGATATTGCTATTAATGATAAATTGACATGTAATATTAAAGTAAGAAGAGGTATCGCAAAAGTGAATGAATTTGATGGGATTTGGAAACAGTTCCTAATATTTGTGTTCTCAAAGGGAAGTGGGAAACCACCACCAGAAGAAGTGTTAAGATTTTGGAAACAGGAATGATCCCGTGAGGTGTGAGGAGCACTTGCTGGATTGTCGAATTGTGTTTATGGTTATTAAGTATTATATGTTAAGAATTTCATAAATTTTATTTAAAAAGAAAAAAAGGATCAGAGCAATTAAGGGCATAATCCTATGCATGTTCAGGCAGAAAAAAAATCCTACAACTCCTAGGATACCCCAACCAGTCATTTTGGTTAGGGCATGCTATGAGTCATAGGAGGTTCTCTCTCTCTCTCTCCCCCCCCCCCCCCCGGTCTAAACATGCATTGGATTGCATCCTAAGTCCTTCTGTGACAGGCAGGGAACTGAGCCAATCACACCAGAGGCATCATCAATACCACTGTCATCAAATCTTAGCACATTGATGTGTGTGTGTGTGTGTGTGTGTGTGTGTGTGTGTGTGTGTGTGAGTGAGTGTGTGTGTGTGTGTGTGTGTGTGTGTGTGTGTGTGAGAGAGAGAGAGAGAGAGAGAGAGAGAGAATGAATGCAAATTGGAAGAATTGAGCTTAATTGTTAAAAAGCTAATATAAAAACAAACAAAAACTATCCTCTGTTGTGATGGGAGCAGGAATTATGGTGCATTTGGTTTTCTTTCCAATGCAATAATTCTTAAATGCACCATGTTGGCACTATATAAATAAATAATAGCGATTCAACTTTTCTTGTTGTTTTAAAGTGGAGCATTATAAATTAGACACATTACATATCATTATTCTGGGCAGGTAGTTAATTATGCTAACTACATGAAATATGGCAAGCACAATGGAAAATGTAAATACTGTAATCCTCCAAAGCATTTTAAATTGTTCCTAATATATGCACATACATTATACTCCTTTAAAAATGCAAATGCACACAGAACCCATACATTGAAATGAAACAGAATATACCTGTTTACCCTATTTTTACTTTAGCTGAATGTTTTCAACCGAATATTGTTTCACCTGAATATTTTACAAGTTTATTTATTAAGTACTTATTCACTGCTGAAGGTTGCAATGAACCTTGTTTAAATTAATTAACCTATAGACACTGGGATATCAGGAAGAGAGACATTACATATTTCAATGTTACAAGTTATGGCATCGTCAGTGGAATGAATGGGTGGGTGGAGATGCATTGTTAATAGTGACAATGCCAAACATAGTTATACATGGTTGAATTTTTCTGCTTTGGTGTACTTTACAATGAAGGAGATTGCTTAGAGCAGCTTTTTCCAACCTGGTGTCCTCCAGATGTTTTGGACTACAAAACATTGCTGTACTCCCAGCATTCCTGACCATTGGCCATGCTGGCTGTGGCTGATGGGAGTGAAAGTCCAAAACATCTGGAATACACCAGAATAGGGAATGCTGGCCTAGACAATGGATAATACAACAGAAATTAGTGTTAGTATATACTGGGTTGGATCCAGACGAGTCATATTTAGAACTGACCCATTGAAAATTAAGTTTCATTGATATTAATGGATTTACTAAGTATGACTAAATCTGGATCCAACTGATTATTCTCACATATGCATAGTCATTTCCCATTAATCTTAAGCAAAGGTATTGAGGAGGAAGATACCTGCACAAAATATATGTATACAGATGAATTTAAGGACATTTGTATCCTCATCACATCCCTTTCAATATGTCAATAATTCCCCTTCATCACATATTTTTTTGAGAATTTTCTTTTTCAGTCTCCCCCCCAAATTCTGTCTACTCCCACCAGAATATTCAACAACCTCCCCTCCCCTCCTTTTGCCACCCACAAATAAGGTGGAACATTTTTGGGAGACCATCTTTGCTAAGCCCTAAACTCCTGTGCTGCCATCTGGAGCACAACTGCCACCATTTTTTATATCCCCTGGACCATTTTTTAACCCATATCTTGCAGTTGCTAATAGGGGAGGGTGTAATTCTGCAGGATCCTGTGCTCCCTCATTTCCCCAAGCAATTATGTTCTCTGGAGAAACAAGGGACAAGAACTAACCCATCCCTGAAGCTGGCTCAGTTAAATTCCCTCCCACTGGTGTCAACAGGAGGGAAAAGAAGAAACAAATTTTATGTGCGTGGGTGGGGGAGTTAAGTATGTCCCCTCAGCTTCTGTCCTGCCTGGTGTGAGCTAGCAGGACTTAGGAAATGGCAGTTCCTCCACCATGGACTTTCTTCTCACCCCAACGTTTTCTCTAGCTTCTCCGTATTCCTGGAACTGTCTTCTGGAATATCTGCAGATTGCACCTTCAGTTTCAGTTTTTAAGGCTATGTTGAATTCCACCCACCCACCCAAAGGCTTTGGTATCTTTCTTTGAAAGCCGGGTTCCAATTTTCCTGATTCCCTATCCCCTTTTTAGTTTTAGTTTTTTTATATTTCCCCTTTTTATTGTGAATAACTTTATATATATATATATATATATATATATATATATATATATATTTTCTAGATTGTAAGCCATTTGGGCAGGGAGTTGTGTTATTGTTTTGCTCTTTGTACAGTTTCATATACATTTATGGCACTTTGTAAATAAATAAATAAAGGGATTGTTCTGTAGGTAATGATACACAGAAATGACACGTGCAAACAAGCCTATGGGTGGTGGTGGTGGGAAATCTCCCCTTGAAATAATGAACCACTTTGCCTCATGGGCAGGAGAGGTTCTATCAGAAAATTTAGGAGAGGAGGTTGGAGAACATAAGAAGAGCCTTGCTGGATCAGACCAAGGGACTGTCTAGTCCAATATTTTGTTCACACAATGGCCAACCAGCTACCCATGGGAAACTGACAAGCCATACAAGAGTGCAAGAATGCCTTCCTGGCCTGTGACATTTCACCCTAGAGATACCCAAATCTCCAATCTCCATCCCCATAGGAAAAGCAATAAGGAAAAGGTTCTCGCAATGTGAAGTTAAGGGCAAATGTGATGTAGAACGATCCTCATTCTTTGCCCTCTCCGTTTTTTGAATGTCACAGTCCAAACTGGACCATGTTGAAAAAGTCAAGCACCCTCACCATTTAACTAACAGTATACTAGTAGAAGATAAACTCACTAGTCATGTATCTCATGTATTAATCATTCTTCGGTGCTATTTTGGTCATCAGGTAGCTAGCTTCCAGTTATAGGAGGACCAGAAGAAGCACCATGAGCAGCACTCACAAATTTAAGTGTTTCTTGCTTCTTTGCCCACCCCACTTACAAAATTCATTAAACAATGTAGACTATGGACATAGTATTTTCAAAAGGCCTCTTCGGGTAACCTGATATTTAAAAAAAGAAACATGCCAATAAACTACAACAGTGAAATAAATGTAAAGGAATAAACTACAGAGGTAATTAGCCAAACAATAAACATAAATGCTAATGAGTTTTGAAGCAAATCATTTCTCAATTTCTGAATATTTCACTCACAAGAGTACAAGTGAATTCTCCTGTGGATGACAAAATATACAAACCTCATCACCATAATGTGTTTTGTTAGGAGCTGTTTTTATTAAAAAGGGGGAAAAGATCTACATTTATTATCAATAAGATTATAACCTCTCTCTCTCTCTCTCTCTCTCTCTCTCTCTCTCTCTCTCTCTCCCTCCCTCCCTCCCTCCCTCCCTCCCTCCCTCCTAGATATATCGATTTAGATATATTATAAGCATATTGATAATAAATGTAGATCTTTTAAATCAATGTATTAATTCATTTTATATATGTAGGAAAGGGGAAATCCATAACAGAATGAGATTTTCATTTAATAACAAAAACAGAAACCTTTAATTAAAAGCTACATCATTCCAGGAAAAGGTGCCCGAGTTTAAGGGTGAAAATAAATGTCAGCTGGCGGTTACACTTACCTCGGCAATGAAAGACTTGGCCGTTGATGGGTTCATTACCAGAATGGCCCTTCTCAGAGTATCCCGGTAGCGGTTCAGTTCTTCAATCCGCATGGTGGCAAAGAGCCCTGTGATCATTTTATTGATGTTGTTCTCTACTTTCTGTAGCGCTACATCCATTCCCTGCTGAGATACTTTGTCCAAAAACTCTTGTATTCCACGGATATCTGGGAACATCAAAAGCCCATCAAAATGCTAATTACCATATAGAAATAAGACAAAACCTATTTTGGCTTATCTGGAAAAAGGTATTCTGCCTCGTGTCAAGCAACCACCCCCTGAAGGCCACATTAACTTAATATTCATTGGAACCGTTCCTCAGCTATGCTCATGACATGTCCTAAAGGGCTAATTTGTGAAAAGGAATTTTTAGGCACTAGTTCGTTTTGAAAAGAACCATTAAAAAAGGTATTTAATTATTCCTAGTTGCCTTCCACTTCTTCTGCTTATCGTATTGTGTTCCAGATTCTGACTAACCCTACGGTGCTCAGGAAATAGTTTCTCATTAAGCAACACCTGCAGAGAAGAGGGCAATATGTTATTGAAATGCACCTCCAAGTGATTTTCTTTTGTTGGATGGAATCTGGATTTCACATTCTAAGAATAACACACCTGTCAATGGGGTGGGGGAGACTATCATTTGCTAACTTGAACATTTAACAACAATAGTACCCATATTGCAAACCATGACAGAGGGGAGTATGGAGTCTGAAGTCACTCTCAGCCCATGAAACCGGTTTAAAGTATGCTTCACCCTGGGAGAAGTGCCCCAAACTGAGTGCAGTACCAGGAAAGGGGGGTGTCCAATATTTAATGACCTCACAGGTGGTCAGTCTGAGGGACCAACTACACAGTCTTTCTGCCCTAGGCTCAAAGTAGATGTTGATGCTAATTATGTGAATGTGATTAATAATATGCATATTTTCATTACTTAAATAACACACCCAGAAGGCTGGACTGCCTCAGGATAGTGGAGAATGCCATAGTCTCGACTCAGTTCACCTCTCTGAAATTGCTGCTAACATTTCAAGGTAAGCTTCCATCAGTGCCAATGGAAGATTCACTTGAAATGAAAATATCACATCTTTAGGGAGGCGATTTTTGTCATTCATGCCCAGTTCAGCCTTCATTTTGAAAGCAGTTTTTCACTCTAACCCCTCCTCTTCCTCCTGACTTTCCATTTGGGTTTGCATCAACAGTGACTGGATAGAGAAATCATAATAAAAACAGTGGCATGATGTGTGAGTGTCGTGGAGCCTAAGAAGCTATACTGAAATGGAACCAAAACTAGCTTCAGCTAGTAGTGGTGAGAAAGACACTACAAGACATCTGATTCAGACATAACAAATGCACTCCATATTAATGGCCTGGGAGAATCCAAGGTTGAATGGATCTGATTTTGGTCTTAAGGAAGCCCATGTTGGCAGCTCTGAGTTTTTACAGTAGATACAGGATAGAAGTATAAATAAGTGCATGCATATTTATACTGTTCATACATTTTTTCCCCCTTAGGGTAGCGGTTTTCAAACTATTTTGCAAGCAACCCTGAGATACCATGTAAGCAAATCAGGGAATCTAAAATAAGATGGTCAGTAATGGTGGAGTGGTTTAATTGAAAGACAGCCTGTGGTTCACTACTGATCTTCTCCTATAACCTAGTAGGGATGTGGGAGAAATCTGTCTGGGAGGTAGAAGTCACCAAGCTTTCAACCGCTCATCCCCCCCCCCCCCCGACTTTGGCATGCTTCCCCACAACCTGGCCCAACTTGATCTGCATGGAGTCAAGTCTGCTTGTGGGTTTTTCCAGGGTTTAAACATTTAGAGAAATGTGAATGAATTGTGGAATGCAATTTGCATGAATAATGTGAATTTCAGCCAAAACGTGCATACGTTATGAAATTTGCAGCTGAAATTTGCATGTCATGCAAACTGAGCCCTGCAATTTGAGCACATTTCTATTTTTGTATTAAAAACAAAACAAAACAGAAAAGTTCCTGGAATTGGGGGGAAACCCTGTGGCTCAGCCTGCGATGCAAGCTGAGTCTGGTGCTCGCTGGGAGTCTGTCAAGCCCAATAAAGGCTGGAATCCACAGCAACAGTCATTCCTATAAGCTAGAGATTCACGGAAGTGTTGTAAGGAAAATTCTAAGCTGACACCTAACAGACCTGATCGGTGTCTTGCCAGAAGTGAACACCTTATAAGAAAACCTAAATTTCCTCTGCAGACATGTTGATGTGCCAACAGTTCCTTAGAGGGGGGAAGCATGAAAACCATGGATGTATGAAATTATGGGTTGAAATCATCTGCAACCTGCAGTTCCACTTTAAAATCACATATAAAGATGAACCACAGTCCAAGAAAGAGAGTGGACACCTCTTTTGGAATCAAGGGATGTAATTGCAGTATTTAGACAGAGACTTCTGCAAATTTCAAGTAGTACTAAACACCGAATAATGGTCTAACACTGCTAAAGTGCATCCTCATTCTAAAAATATACTTCCAAAAGATAGTCAGTGATGCTTAATTGCAGCTCCTATTTAATGTCTAAATCAGGGAAATTAAATTCAGTCTAATCAGTGCTGTTAGAGGTCTTTTTGGCACTTCAAGGCCAATTTAAGAAGCAACACAATTATCTGAACTGCTACAAATGTGCCTGATTTTAAGTGCACCATAAAAATATATGCTCGTACTTTAACACCTGAAATATATAGCTGTACATGGTTCCCCTTGCAGTCCTGGAAAGTTATTAGAAAGTTTGAAAGAACTTTTCAGGTGAAAGGTAAAGAGAGCAAGGCATTCATGATATCTAGGTGGTATATGATGCTGTAGATGTAGATTATATCCCAAGTAGCTTTCCCCCCCATCAGGTTCAATGAGTGCAACTCAGAGAAAGTTAAATGTGATCAGAGATAGAACATAGCAGCTGAAAGATTGAACAGACTTCCTGATATATTGACACACACACACACACTTTCTCACTTTTCCCATGAACTCTGTTGGTGGCCTCGGTTCCAGCCCTACATATGAAATATGAGTATAATACTTATGATTAGTTGTTTTTAAATGGATGTCTGTTTTTGTTTGTATTTTATGCTTTTTATGGTTTTATTTATTTATTTATTTATTTATTTATTACATTTTTATACCGCCCAATAGCCGAAGCTCTCTGGGCGGCTCTCTGGGCGGTTTTAAATTATATTCACTGTTTTTAACTTTTGTAAACTGCCCAGAGAGCTTCAGCTATGGGGTGGTATATAAATGTAAATAATAATAATAATAATAATAATAATAATAATAATAATAATAATAATAATAATAATTTACAGGGTTATGGTAAGGATTACAGTAAGAGAATGTATGTGAAGTGCTTTGAACATACCAAACTGCTATGTAAGTGCTATGCATTATTGTAATCAGCAAGGGTGAACAGATAAAGAGGGCAGGGCTCCTGCAACTTTAATTGTTGCAATGAATAGGGGATTTCACCAGGTGCTGCATGCATACAAATGACACCTGCTGAAATCCCCTTTTCTATGCAACTGTAAAAGATACAGGAGCCCAGTCCTCCTTTCCACATAGTCTATTTAGATGGCCATTTGTATTACCTCAGTTCTAAAGCACAGAACTAATGATTTTGTCCTCCCACCCCTGCCATTCTATGCTTTACAGCTGCTTCTACATTCCTGGCATGTTGGAAGAGAACAATAAAACTGCTAACCCTGTTTTTTTTTTAAAGAAATAATACTGTGACCATGTACAGTTTTGCCATTTTAAATGTAATTAAATCCTAGCACTATCATGGCTACAAGAATAAAATGGAGCTTTTTTTTACTGCTTGGATGCTCTTATGAACTGCCTGGATGGTCATTTGGGGGTGGGGGTGGTTTGGGGTATCCTGTACTTTGGCTCCAGCCCCAGAAAGAGGGAGGGAGGGACATCAGATCTCCCCCCTCTTTCCTCTCTGGTGCCCTGCTCTATCGCAACAGGACAAAAGGTTAAAGTGATCCTTGGGAGTTATAGTTTTTATAGTTTGGATTGCAGTCACAATCCAGGGGGGATTCTACACGCCGTACTGAGGGCGCTTCCATGCACCCCCAGTGCGCCCCCAAAGCGATCTTGTAGCTTGCCTGGAGAAGAGACGAGGAAGAGGCGTCCTTGCCGCCGCCGCCACCCACCTACTTCCTCGCCGGCCAGGTCAGAGAGCTCGGTGGAAGAAGGCGGGGTGGAGAGCTTCTTCCGCTTTGGGGGTGCACTGGGGGCGCATGGAAGCACCCTCAGTACGACGTGTAGAATCCCCCCAAGTTGATCTGATTTCCCACCTGGGCTGGTAGGAAAGAAACAAATCCATCCTTAAGCTTAACACAAACAACAATTCTCCTTGGACAAACTTACTGAAATGTTGTCCTACACACAACCCACTGAAACAAATGTGAGCTATGAAAGAGCACAGTTCATTTCACTGTGGCTTGTGAAGGAGAATCTCACTGCAGCTTGAGGCCTTGAATGTTTGCACCACGACTGTGTTGTCCACAGTGTTGCCAGACATCATTCACTGCTTTCTTTCTCCCCCAAAGGTTATTTTCTTGCTATTAAAAAAGTCTAAGTCAACCAAAGCAGAAGCCGGGGTTTCAGCCAATCGATCACCAGTCATGAAAAATGAGCAAACGGTGACAGCGAATGAGCAACCATGAGGCTGCAATGTGTTCATCCAAACTTTTGAAAAATGAGTGCACCGTTCCCAAGCACATAAGTCTGCATTCGCAATGAATAATCTGACCAGCTCTAGAGGAGAGGCTATGGAAGATTATGTTCCCTGATAAGGACAACAAAACAAAGTCACAATCTGCTCAGGTTTTTCTGAACATAATGGAAAACTGTAAAACAAATGAAGTGTAGGTAATGGACAATCCATAGCTACCAAACGGGCATGTTGCCATTCAAGTAGACCCTCCTCAAACGATATACATAAGAAATGCCATTATACGCCATGTAACATTTTCCCTACTCATACCACTTCTGAAAATATCAGTCTGTTCAGTTAAAGGGAAACACACTTCAAAAATATGCACTGGGTGATTTACACAAAAGGCCGTTTTGTTTCTACTGCTGATGAAGAAAGCTGTTGTGTTAACAAATGATGCTGTCCAAATTCTTATCAACAGTGCTTTGTGAGCCTGCTGCAGTCATCCTTCTTTGCACAGTGATAGCTGCAAGAGCAGAGGCCCTCCATTATGGAAGTGAACTGCACCCTGTGGAGGCATAGCTCAAATGGATGTGGAGAAATTTCAGTTCTCCGGACAAAATGTTAAACTTGCTGCCCATATTCCCATGAGGCAGTGAGCACTATTTATGAATACGACCCCAGGTTGCATACCATAGAGGGCTCATTCCCGGGGTGAGCTTGCTCTGTGGCAATTGTATTTTTTACTGGACTGTAAATTGTATTAACCACTTTGTTCAGCTGTAGAGATGCAAAGGGGTTCTCAATTAAATATATAAATAGTAAAACAGTAAAGAACAGGAAAAAAGAAACAAATAAATAAAAATGCTTCTGTCCAGGATACGGAAAACAGTGGTCCTACTGAAATTGGATCTGACTTCAGCCACATTTACATTTTTTGTTTATTTATTTATTTCATTTATATACCTCCCCATAGCTGAAGCTCTATGGGTGGTTTACAAAAGCTAAAAACAGTGCACATTAAAAACAAATATACAAAAATTTCAAACCACCAAAAGCATAAAAACAATATCCATTTAAAACAACTATTCTGGGGTCAGTTAAAAACCTCAGCATATGTTGTTAACTGCCTGGGAGAAGAGAAAAGTCTTGACCTGGTGCCAAAAAGAGCCTCGATGAGGAGATCATTTCATAATTGGGGGGCCACCACTGAAAAGGCCCTCTCCCTTGTTGCCATTCTTCGAGCTTCCCTCAGAGTAGGCACTCGGACGACGACTTTAGATGTTATGCGTAGTGTATGGTTTTAACCTATAAAGTCTTACATGGCTTGGGGCCACAATACCTGATGGAACGCCTCTCACAGCATGAACCTGTGAGAGGTGTTCCATCAGGTATTGTGGTCCCAAGCCATGTAAGGCTTTATAAGTTAAAACCAGCACCTTGAATTGGGCTCTAGGCAGCCAATGCCTAGAGCCAATGCCTAGAGCCCAATTATACGTTCGAACCTTCTGCTTCCGCAATCCGCATTTGCCACTTTCCCCAGGCATTTCTCTAGCCCTTTCACCCATGCCACCACAATGAAAACAACTGACCCTGAGCAATCCTACAACAAGCCATGGGTTATCAGGGCAGCTTATGCGTGGTTGACAACCCACCATGCCAGGTTTGGACAACACTACACGCCACTTTGAAACAAACAATGCTGATAACTAGTGAATGGTGAGTGCCCTGGAAGCTTGCCTCATGTGCTTGCCGAGCGCTGTGTGGCCGGCCATCTTCCAACCAAGCCAGCCCAGCGAGCACTCGCCATTGCATGCATCTGAGGCCTCTGGGAAGTGTGCAATTCCAACAGCATGACATTCTTGTGCTGAGGAAATTGTGTGCTTTCTCTCTTTCTCCCCCTTCACCCATCCGGGCCTGAAAGGACCTCTTAAGGCTTGCCAGGAGGAGGGGGGGAATCTGCACACTTTCCAGAGGCCCAAAAAACACACTTTCCCGCTCCCCCCTCTGCACCCTTCGGTGCCTGGAAGGGCCTCTTAACACATGAGGGCAACAGCTAAAAAGTGTGTCAACACATCCCCTTGTATTGCCATGGGAAAGTAGCAGCTCTGCTTAAAGACCACTTTTTAGGGGCCACTTCTTTAAAATGTTCAAATCTTGAAATCTCTTTAAAATGTTCAAAAATGGTAGATAAGAAGCTTGCCCAAGCAAACCAAGCCATTCACTAGTTTCACAAACAAGTGGTGAGGTCGAATGACCAAGATAACAACTGTTTATGAAAGCTTTTGATGGGAAAGAGGAAGAATATATATATTTAAGAGTGCAATCCTATGCAAGTTTAGACACACACAAAAAAGGCCTACAACTCCCAGCATGCCCCATGCTGGGTATTGTTGGAGGGGGATCTGTCCAAATATGCAAGAATTATGCTGTAAATTCATTGAAACAGTTTTCTGTGAATTATCCCTTTGGCTCTGCGAAGCACATACTACCTAGGGCGAGCAGCTTCCTAAGTTTTATTTAAAAAGAAGAAGCTTATCTGGGTGTTTGAAGACAGATGGGTGTTTCTTTGTATTTCCGCAAGCTTGTTTGATAAGTGCAGTAATCATGCCAGGTGCTAACTCAGGGCAGTTTGTACAGACACATCCAAGCACCCCTGAAACACACGTAGCAACACTCCTGTGCTCCTAAGTCTCTTGGATGCTGTAATCAACATGCATCATCTGTAGAAAACATCTTTCTGTGTTCCTTCGGAAAGTAGCTACCATATTTTAGACTGTATGCCAAATGAACCCATTTATATAGAGTTTATTTAGTATAGTGCTTAACTGCATAGTTAGTTTATCTTTGATGCCTTTATTGGTGGAGCTTTAACACTGTCAATTGTCACATAAACCTTTCTGCTGCTCAAGGCTTTAACTCTTTGATCCTCATACAGACCCCCCCCCCATTTCAAGTGCCTTCATTTTAACAGCACTGACTCAACAGCTGTCTTTGAGAAATCACTTTAAACAATATCTTTCCACTATTAGCTTATATCTCAAACAGTTCCTCATACAGAATATCCAAGGCATGGGCAGGTTTATAGACAATTTTGATGGAAAAAGAGGACAACAGTGTTCTCATTCTCACACCTTACTTCCACAAGCAGTAGAAAGATCTAGCCTGGATCTGCACCTCTTCTCATATCAAACCCATTCCATCATGGTGACACTTTATCCCTCTTGTGCATTTATAACTTGTAGCACACACAATGATATCTGTTGCGATTTTGAGGATTATGCAGAATAAAACCAGGAAATAATTAGGGCTGTGCACCGCCTCGGACTGAGGCCCCGAATCCGAGGTGAGGTGGGTAATTCAGCCCACCTCGCCTCAGTTCCGAGGCGGTTCTGGCTCTACCCAAGGCACCCTGAAGCTGAAGCCAATCAGCTCCAAAGCTTTGGGGCGCCTTGGGCCACTTCGAAGCGGCACTGAGCAGTCCTTACTTGCTGCCATCGCCTCCTCCTCGCCGCTCCTGCTGGCTTCCTGTGCCAGCAACGCATATCAGAAGATCCAGGTAGCACACAATTTTAAGATATCGCGGGGGCTCTGCTGATTAGTACCTCTATGGCCACTGTAGTTTGTGGCCATAGAGGAACTAAACAGTGTAGTTTGTGGCCACAGAGGTACTAAACAGTGTAGTTTGGGGCCATAGAGGTACTAAACTAAGGTGGCCATAGAGGTACTAATCACAGAGCCCTCGCAATATCTTAAAATTGTACGCAGCCTGGTTCTTCGGACATGTGGCGCTGGAAGCCGGCAGGAGCGACGAGGCTGCAGTGGCGATGGCAGCAGCAGCAGGTAAGTGGGAAGAGCGGGTATAGGGAGGCTTTTCTGGGTGCCAGCTGCACAGCCGGCACCTAGAAAAGTCCAAGTCACCTTGGAGGGTCTGAATCTCGCTTAGGCTCTGAGGCGAGTCTGGCAACCGCCGAAGCACCCCCGAGGCAAATCAGGGCTGCTTCGGGGGCTCCGAACTGGCCTCTGAGGCAAATCAGGGGGTCCATGCACAGCCCTAGAAATAATGCTAGGAAAGTGTTAGAAAAGTGGGGAGCCAGTGTGGTGTAGCTGGTAGAGTGTTGGACTGGGAGCTGGGAAATCTGGGTTCTAGTCCCCACTCAGCCATGGAAGCTCACAGGGTGACTTTGGGCCAGTCACAGGCTCCTCACAGGGTTGTTGTGAGGATAAAATGGAGAGGAGGAGGATTATGTACACCATGTACTTTTATTTTGTTTTAATGAAGATATACTTTCTGTACAATAGGTAACATCCATACTGTTTTGGCAGATAAATTCAGAAAAGTTATATATTTAAATAGTTAAGGAAGAAAAAAAGGTGGGATATAAATTCAATACATAAATAAATGTAATATGTAATGTTCCCCAACAGTTATCAGTGCATTTCATTACAGATAAAGAACACGAGCATAGATCTAAGTCCTAGAGGCAGTTTTACAGGATTGAATTGCTTGTTGCAAGAGAATCCTATTGGAGTCTTCAGTTAATGTTTTGTTTTGTTTATTTCTTTGCAATATCTTTATTTACAGTATATGATGTTTCCATAGTTTGGTCCGCTGCTAATTATTTTAACTGTTTTCATGATTGCTAATCATTATTGTTATTTTATTATTGATTTTATTGCTGCTGTTATGCTGTCTCATATGTTAGTTTTTTTAAAAAATAAAATAAAAGTATTACGGCAATCTAGATTTATGAAATGATGCAATTTTATATTTATACAATGGAAACCACCCTGTGAGTGCTTTAGGGGAGACATGAAAGCACTTTTCAATTATTTAAAGGGTTGTCACACAGAGGAGTGCCAGGATCTCTTCTCGATCCTCCCAGAGCATAAGACATGGAATAATGGGCTCAAGTTACAGGAAGCCAGATTCTGGCTGGACATCAGGAAATACTTCCTGACTATTAGAGAAGTACAACAATGGAACCTAGGTTGGTTTTGGGCTCTCCCACAGTAGAGGCATTCAAGAGGCAGCTGGACAGGTATGCTTTAGGATGGATTCCTGCATTGAGCAGGGGGTTGGACTTGATGGCCTTATAGGCCCCTTCCAACTCTACTATTCTATGCTTCTATGCTTGGCCCTAAAAGGTGGCTTGTAAATAATGTAAATAATTGAAAAAAATATGGTTATCTATAATATAGATAGGTATGTAGGTGATGAAAGAAAGAAAAGATGGACTACAAGCTGAGCAGATAACCTCCTCCCCCTCAATATTAACCACATCTTTCAGCCCTGTAATGATTGTTGGGCCAAGGGCCAATTCAGGGGTGAAAGGAGTCAGTGAAAGCAATGAGAGTTTCAGCTGCAGGTGGAGACATTGTTCAGGCACCAAGTCTGCCTACTGAGAATGAACAGAGGGGTAGACTTTGCATACAAATTTCTCAGAGAATCCAGACATTAACTACAGACCTGGTATAAAACCACAGTGACGTTGGGCACTTGTTGGGGGTCCAGCATCCTAGCAAGGCCAACCACTGCACTGAAGCCTGCCCACAATCCTCCAGGCAGGTGGCTTGAAGCTGTCATTTTAATTTCTCTGCTATTCTACTGAGGTAGCATTACTCTAAGGCACTATGGGAAGTTCAACTGGTGGCTCCAAGCTGCCCAGTGCTGACAGTGTTACTACCACTAGGTAAGTCCAACACTGTCAGAAGTAAGTCCACCTAGGGCTACACAATGACCAAGGCAATGCACAGCAATGAGAAACTGCAACATTTATCTTGCCACACTCTTTAGGATGAAATAATATGTATTAATGCAAAGCAAATACTTCAGTGATGAACTTGCATTAATTATATGTTTATGGAGGCAGAGTGAAGTAAATGAGTACGTTGGAACCTGGCAAGTAGCCAAATGAATAATAAACCACTTTAAGATAGTCTGGAGACAACCCAAAGAATATTATAGTCATCAGGCAGTCACAACCAGCCCCTGGATAATTATATGCATTTGTAAACGATTAAGGGCCATGAGATATCATTATGGACTTTTATTAAAGTGGCATTTCAGAAAACGGTATGATACTAAATCTGCCATTCCCTACTTGTTTGACTACTTGGTTCCATCCCCCTCTCTCCCCCGCCAGTTTTTAAGTATTTGATTTGTTCCTATGAGTGGTTTAGATTTATTAAAAACAACAACTTTTAAAGACATTTATAAGGCACTATGAGGACCAAATAGGTAAAAGGGAGAATCTGAATTTTCTTTCTTTCTTTCTTTCTTTTTTAAATATGGCAGTGTGTTTACATAGGGCAGTATCCAAAGGGGCACTACAACTAATGTAAACTACTGTAGTGCAATGCCAGCAGCAATAACTCTGGCTATTGGGTGGCATAGAAATGTAATAAATCAATAAATTTCCTGGGAAAATTGGTGCGCTAGCTGATGTCATTGGCATTGCACTAGAGTAGTTGATGCTACCTGTTGAGCACTGCCCGTATTTTGGATCACCCTTGTTTTTCCATGGTGTAAGAGGGCATCTTTAAAAATGACAGATGGACAGATTTGTCAATCCTGGACTCACTTTTCTCAGATATATGCATTTTGTGTGTACTTTCCCCTGATATATACATTTTGTGGGTGCATTTTTTCAAAGACAAATCACATTCGAAAGCTCACAGAAATATGGATTTCAGAATGCAACTCCATCTTGGGTCAGTGAAATGCTCAGGAGGTGTGAATTAGTAAAAAAATAAATAATGACCCCTAAACAGAGCAAATTGCTCAACTATCCTCAGTAAAAAGAAAAATCAGCTGGCAGGAGAACCTCCCAGCAGTTACATGGAGAATAACAGAAAGCCATTGTCAGACAAAACTTAGCATCCGTTCAAACACATCTCCATAACCAAAAATGTAATTTAAGATACAGAGATCCTTGAGGAAGATAACTCTGTCTATGCCTACTAGTCATTATGGATGTATGGAACATCTGGGTCCACAGGGAACATGCCTTTGAATATCACGTCCTGAGGAACAACAATGGAGAAAGGCTACCTTCATGTTCTGCTTATGGACTTTCTGGAGGCAGCAATTTGGCCACTGTGTGAAACAGGATGCTGGACTAGCTAGATCTTTAGACTCATCTTATGATATACTCAGCAATTCTGATTGTACATCAGCACACAATGTTCTGTTTTGAGCTGTGAATACATGGAATGGAAGTGAACACTGATTACTTTGTCACAGCCATGTTAGAGGAGGGAGGGGCGGGCACAATGTGCTCATCTCTGACATTTGTCATCCAAATATAGCATCACTCTGGCTGCCAACATATAATCACCAGAACTCAAGACAAATCAATCAAGGTTCTGGACATATGGAGCATAAGATGAGAAGATGAGTAAAGGGAGAAAACAGGTTTTCTTTTAGTTAAAGACATTATGTGATGGCTGACAGAGGTAACATGATCAAATAATTCTGGACCAACACCAAGTAATAGTTTTTACTATTGTGTGTTTCAGGCTAAAAGGCAAAGGATCAATGCCTGTCAGAGCCAACATTATAAAACGCCCAATGGCTAATTTCGGAGCAAAGAGAAACTTGCAACTTATGTTTAGGCTGACTCTATACATGTTTAGTTGAAAACATATCCATTGAGTTCAATGGCCCTTACTCCAGAGTCAGTTTATTTGGAATGTATGTTGTATCTATGTAAGAATCTGTTAGTGTAATGCGTAACACTAGTGATCTACCAAACCAATTTTGCTTATTATTTTCAAAAAACTGAGGCTTGAACAGTGTAGACGAGCAGAGAATTTAGAAACTTCGAAAAAGTTCAAACCTAAAGCTCTAACAGCAAAACAGTATGCTAATTTGCTCTGCGCCAGACTCCTATTGCTCTATGGCTCAGTGCCAGTCAATTTGCTCTGCACCAAGCAGCACCTGATCTGATATCACATGTTCGTTGCAAAGGAAATGGACAATTATATATAGCTTTCTTCAGAGTTCGTCACCTCTCCAACATCAAAGTTCAAGTTAGAACATAAAAATGGGATCATATTCATCTCTAATGTTGTCTTCTCAGAGGTTTGAGAGTAGATTTATTTTAAGTTTAATAAGTCAGCTTAATTTAAAACAAACAAACAAAAATTAAATCAGTGGATCCTGTGAAAAACAGCAAGAGAAATTACCAAATGTATTTTCATCCAATCATTCTCAGGCTGTATTCAGAAGTCACCTTAAACCACGGTTTCAACCATGGTGAATAAGGCTTTTTTGCTCTATTCACCATGTTTAACACCATGGTTTAAGGTGTCTTCTGAATGGGGCCTATGATTACTAGCCCTGTGGCAACATGGGGATTATACTAATACATTTACATGGGTTGAACGTTGGGTTGAACCTAGTCAACCTTGCACAGAGTGTACATTCCTAAAGATCTCAAAATCTGTTTCTTTTCTTGCAGATACACCCTAAGGATTCCTGACATTTCCTTATTTTCAAAGAGAAGGCTTTTGAATAAAACAAATGGCCAGACTTGACAGTTTATTTTTGGACTGCACTGGCAAGATCAGGCCAGATTGCTGCCTCACACTGAAGAAATTGTCCAGTTGCCATTCTTCTTTATTTCAAAATTTGCATTTTAATTCGCCTACATAGCAGTGTTTCAGTGACTATTGGACCTTCACCTTGTAAGTTGGCCTCCAAACAAGGAGTTTCAACAAGTATTGCTTGTCTTTCTGATAGCAAGGGTGGGAGGGAGGAAGAGGAGAATGGAACAAAATTGCAAATACAGATTTTTCTGCCCTTTATTTTATGTGTAAAATGCCAGGAGAATCTAAAATAATACATAGTCAACATAAAAGAGAATTAGAAATGAGACAAAATGCATTTCCCAAGAAAGGATCCTATTCTTTTCACCTTTCAATGAATGCAAAGAATATTTTTGCCTGTCTAAGCACCTGTAAAACATTAAAAATGAATGTTTTCAAACAGTGAAAATGGCTATCTTTTAATCAGAGGCCTAAAGAATGCCTCGACAGTAAAATGGCACAAAACCAACAATTAAGGGTTTTTTTTATATGATTGATTGGTTTCTTCATGAGGAATTTAGAACCATGGCACAGAGTATGAATTCAAATGAGTTCTTGCCAAGCATAAACAGAGAGTAAGCAGTCTCTCTGAGAAAATACCTAAAAAGCCAGCCTTTTTCTCTTCCTTTAAATTGTATTCAAAAAGATCAGCACCAAGGGATTAAGAAAGCATTAAGAAAAAAGGAAAGAAAAAAGAATTCCTGCTTCCCATGGAGAATAGTAAATGGTTAATGAGTGCTGTGCTTAAGTTACACCCTTTCTGAAAACATCACATAATCAGAACATAAGAAATCATATAAATGTGAGAGGTACAACTGGGGAAAGCCAGAACGAAAATATGTGTCCCGGGCAGGATCTACACTACTGCTTTAAAACAGTTTATAACTGTAGTGACAACGGTTGGGGCCCAGGACACATACTGTATACAGTTTTCAAACCATTTTCAAAGTGTTATATCCTGCGTGGTGTAGCTCTGGCCCTCATCTGAACTTCTAGTTCTTTTGCTACCATTCAGAAATGTCCTCTGGGCAAGACATTTGTCTCTTTTTTAAAAGAAAGGAATGCTTCTAAAATAATACCTAAAACATTCTTTGAAATGTGTTTTACTTGTATCAACCACTTTGGATTTCTTGTATGAGGTCTGTGCTCTCATCATATTCTATTTTCATGTAAAAATTACTTGAGATTTTAAAGCAAAAGGTAAAAATGGCACTCCTGATCTCAGAGTTCTCTATAAATGTGTTTGATGAAATCAGGAATTCCATGAAACTACAATTTCCATGGTGGCACTTTGTCCTTGGGAAATGAAATGGGATAGGTGAACTGCTGATCCATGATCAAACTTAATGCAAAAATCCCATTTTATAAAAATCCCTAGGCAGGGGCAAATTAATCACAACTTTCCTAGTTGATTTTTGTTTAAGAAATAGGCGAAAAAGGAGAGGGTTGAGCAAATTTGGTCTGCGGCATGTTAGGGATGGGCAAACTCATCCAGGTCCAATTCGTTGGATGCTCACCCTGCCACTGTCATTCACCCCTGCTTGTCCCCAATCCCGGAACCATGCAAGAGTCTTTTGCGGTTTGGCATGTGTCTGACAACATTGTGAGCCTATCTGCCTTCATTGGGATCCTCCATTGTGCACAGTTTCCAGAGCTTCATTGTTGCGCACGGTGGAATCAGTTACCTAGGGAGGTTGTGGGCTCTCCCACACTAGAGGCATTCAAGAGTCAGCTGGACAACCATCTGTCAGGGATGCTTTAGGGTGGATTCCTGCATTGAGCAGGGGGTTGGACTCGATGGCTTTGTAGGCCCCTTCCAACTCTGCTATTCTATGATTCTATGATTTAGCGTATTGTCCCCCATTCCACCCAACTTTTCCCTGCATATGTTTTCCAGCAGAAACTTTCATATTTTCCTACGAATGAATATGTGTACATTTTGGGAAACTAAACACTCACACACAAATTCAGTAGTTCAGAGAATCTGTGGCCTAGGGAGGCCATTTCACAGCAGATTCTGCAGATCAGATTCTTAGAAATTTGAACTCATTTTAGTCCATCTCAAATTTCTCTAGCATCCTTAGTCCCCATTATTATCTCCAACCAGTGAATGGAGATAACAGCAGGGGTTCCTTCACACAACTCTCAATTGGGAAGGTGAGTGAACCACTAAGCCCTTCATCTGCCCCATGTTCTCCACTATGTGTGCTGTTTTGGGGGAGGGGGCAAGGCAGGGGAGGGGGCCATCGCCAGACGTTTGGTTCCAAGTAGGCATCAGCAAAACATGAGCTCACCGAAATTCTCCAGATTCCATCTTGAAGCTCATTCCAACTTGAGTCTGTATCATATTTCAAGCTTTGGTGTTTGTTTGTTTTTCTTCTGTACAGAAATCCATGCGTATTTTCGTGTGTATTTTTTCCAAATGTACGCATCAGTTGTGTGCATCTTTGAAAACTGCATTCTTTTCCCATTGATTAAAGTGTATTTGTGCACATTTCCCCCAAAAAAGAACACATGCTGTCAAACATATTTTGGGGTCCACGGATGACATTGCAAGCCTGGAAATGCACGGACTTTGACCACAGGAGATGTTCGATCCATAAAATGTGAACAGGGTAAATCCTTATCAAAAACAAACTGAAATGAATTTATCATTCATCCCTAGTTCCAAAGCGAGGTCACAGGGTAATCCAGGTCTGAGCAGACAGGATTCAAGCAGATAACAAGGTAGCCAGGCAGGTTCTAGTCCAAAGGAAAAGTTTGAAAACAGTCCAAGGTCTGAGTACAGCACCATTCAGTGAAGAAAGAAATAGTCATGGAATACAGAAGTAGAAATAATAAATACATTTTTTCCAGCAACACTCTGTCTGAGGCTGAGTCTTTTTAACCTGAGCTCCCTAAACCCCAATAAGGGCTCAGCTGTAGGTCATCAGAGGTCCTCTGGAAGAAGTCTTACTCATGAAGAGCGCCGTGCTTGTAAGTTGACCTTCATCCACAAGGAGCTTTTTTTTTGTACATGAGCAGTTCTTTCCCTGACTGCTATCTTCGCTTATATCTTTCAACATTCACAGAGGCTAGATGGTTGCTCAACATTCACCTCCAAATCAGAAGCAGAATCTTCCACGTTTTGAGAGGGCAGACCCAATGCCGTCACCCCTGAGGATCCAGGATCTTCTTGATTAGCATTTCATCTGAACAGGGTCCCAGGGTGCTCCTGTAGGCAGAGGGGTGCCTACTTTAGCCAATCCCTCTGTTGAGGTAGTGATCAAAATGCTGGCTGAGGGAATGCTCCCCCCCTCGGTGGAACCCTGGATGATGTCAAGGGA
Source organism: Elgaria multicarinata webbii (assembly GCF_023053635.1). Taxonomy (NCBI): domain Eukaryota; kingdom Metazoa; phylum Chordata; class Lepidosauria; order Squamata; family Anguidae; genus Elgaria; species Elgaria multicarinata. The sequence continues at coordinate 21,886,887 of NC_086180.1, read as the reverse complement.
TGCGGCTCTGCCCACTCATGTCATCTAACCTATCAAGAGCTTGGTGGGTGTGGGTGACCTACCCCATTCAGCCTTAGCTCCCCACCCCTGGCGTAGGGCCCATAATTTTCATAATGAAGTCCGTTAGGAAAAGAGCCTTTAGTGTGGTGGCCCCTTTTGTTTGGAATTCCTGGAGGTCAGGCAGGGGCCAACACTGTGTAACCTCTGGCCCCTGCTGAAAACAGCTCTTTCCCAGAAGCATTCCTTAACTGATGAGCTACAGTTTTTATTGGTGTTCTGTTTTGAAAATGAACAATTTTCATATGCTGTTTTAATCTTTTTACCATTTTACTGTTTTATTACTTATGCCTGCCCCTCTGAAATCTATTTTAGATAATGGAGTGGTATATAAATATAGTGAATAAATAAATTACACAAATAATATGACACGGGTTTACAGGTTTTGTTGATGACACTGGTGCTAGAGAATTTTTATTATTATTAAAATGTGAGTAATGTCCGTATTTTGACTTCGGGAGCAAAACAACAACAACAGTGTGCTGAATCCCCCAACAATGTTTAAGTGTGAGGGAGGGGAACAGAGTTTGAGAATTCTTGCTTTAACCTTTGCCCTGTCAGAGAGCTGTGGCTATTGGGCAGTACAGAAATGTAATAGATATTTAAATAAATAAATAAATAATCCCTCACTCACCCTGCATTCTGATTACAACCATGGTGTTTCATAGGGTTAAAGCTTCCCCTGCATGCCATGGCTTTTTGTTGAATGAAAATCAACCTCACAAGACAAACCATGTGACAAACGTCACATCTAGTTCAGCTGTGATTTAAAATGGATGCTCCAACTTCTATTTGGTCTTTGCTTTATTTGTTTCCCATATGCATCGCATTTTAAAGATTCATTTAAGGTATTGCTTATCTGTGGATCTGAAGTGAGCTTTCGGAGTCATTTTCCCCTTAGCCAACTAATTAGGACTTATATGGAAATAATAACTTCTTTCAAAGGCTTCTATTTTCTTTGTTGGCAAGATAATTTTAAGTAGACTGGAGTTTTCGATCAACCAGAAATAATAGGGACTGTTTTTTTCTGCCCCCTTAATAAATCAAATGAGCAGGTCCTGTTGAATTCAAAAGAATTTGGACTATTTTACAAAACAGAACATAATGCAAATAACACTTTGCCCTGCAGAAATACATAATTCCAAACATAAATTATGCTCTATCACTCCTCTAATGAAAGGCAATCACTGATAACCAAGATAAAAGTCAAATGCAATTCCAGTGTGTTGAACTTAAAACCTATGACATTGATAAATGGATATGTAAATGAATGCAGTCCCTTTGTACGATGGGAGATATTTGGCTTAGCATGATATTTATTCTGGATTCCAGCCCAGTTTTGTTGTAGTGAGATTTATTGTAAACACCAAAAGCTGATTTTCCTTCATCCAGCAAGGGTATTGCTGGGCATAATTTCAATAATGCCAGCTAAGTATTTCCTTTTAAACTGAGAAATTAAATAATGCCAGCAAAGAAGGTGCATTATTTCTAATAAAGGAAACGTAAACACAATTCATTTGATTACCAAGATGTAAGTCAGTCTAATTATGCTCACTTTTTAAAAAAAATAAAATAAAAAACCCTCTTCTCCTCTGGAGACAAAATTAGCATGGAAAGAGTGGGGGGAGATGGAAGCCCCATCTGCAATATGTAAAGGTCTTGAGATGGTGAATCAGGACATTCTTTATAGATGAAGGCTGCAATCCTACACATATGTATCTGGGCCTAAGCCCCATTGAACTCAATGGGACTTATGTCTAAGAAAACATACATACAGTAGGATACTGCTATAAGGCTCCAATCCTATACCACTCACCGGGTACTTAGTCCTATTAAACTCAGTGGAATGCATTTGTGAGTAGACACCCATAGGATATGACTTTAAGGACACAATCTTCTGCATATTTAGACAGAAAAAAAGTCCTTCAGCCAGGGATGAGTGGACTCACCCATGTCCAGCTCTGTCGCATGCCCACCAAGCCGCTGCCTCCATCCTCCCTCTCTCGTGTTGCTGCAAGAGCTTCCTTGTCCAGAGTCTCCATTGGGCACAACAACGGTGGATCCAGAAACTGCAGCTTTCCCAAGTTGAGTAAATAGAGGCCCCATTTATGCAGGATTAAAGGTGTGAACGGAACCTGTTTTAGGCAAGATTAAAGGTGTGACTCCCAGACCCAGTTGGGTGCCAGGGACGTCCCTGCCTATAACTTCCAACATGGGGCATGATGGAAGTTTTAGGACTTTTTCTGTCTAAGCATGCATAGGATTGCACTCTAAATGAATTTTTGAGTCCCACCATTGGGATTCTTGTCTTTTTCATTCATCTATATCTATATATCGAAAGCAGCTATGGAGATCCCCAATCTGAATCAGGACTATGGGCTCGTCTACACCAAGCAGATATTCCACTATGAAAGCGGTATGAAAGTGGTATATATAATGCAGGAGCCACACTACTGCTTTATAGTGGTATTGAAGTGCACTGACAACTGTTGGGTCCCATTGACACATACCATATACCGCTTTCATGCCACTTTCTTAGTGTTATATCCTGCTTGGTGCAGATGTGTCATGGGCTCCAACAGTTGTCAGTGCACTTCAGTACCACAATAAAGCAGTAGTGTGGCTCCTGCTTTTTATATACCGCTTTCATAGTGGAATATCCTGCTTGGTGTAGATGAGCCCTATGACTGTCAGTGTATTAAAACTGCAAACAGTAACTTTAAAGTAGGGGTGCAGAACCCTTTTCAGCCTGAGGGATGAGTTCCAGTTCTCAGAATCTCCTGGGGCAGGGCTGAAGGCAAAAGGAGTGGACCCCAAAGAAGACAAGCACATTTTACTTTAAAGCTCTTACTGCCATTAACTAACCCTTAGGTGAGGTATCCAACCTGTTAGAAAGTCTGCTTTTGGTAGTAATAAAAGACAGATTTGTGTGTGGGGAGGCAGCTGAAACATGGGTTTCAAAGTGGGGGTACGCATCAGTTTCAGACTAATCCACAATACTGAGCCAAATGAAGAAGTTTTAAGACAGGTTTGGGATTCATCTGATGAAAACCAACAGCTCTCCAAATTGCTCCAAAATGAATCCGGGTCGTTCTGAAGCTGTGTGAATGATTTGGAGGCACATGACACGTCTCCCCCAAGCTCATCCTAGAAGGAGAAAGCGAGGGAGTGTAGCTTTGTGATTGACAGCTCTAGAGTCCAGCCAGGGCATAACTTAATTTCCAATCCCATTGCTTTAGGGAGGGGATATAGAAGGAACTTATCAGAGGCTACTCCTGTGTTTGTACTGGACTGTGTGTCTGTGGGGCAGCCGCAGCTCATGGGGATTACAGGAAGAGCTTGACAGCCAGCAATAACCTGGAGCTGCCTGTATCTAAACTTACTTGTTTAGTGGGTGGCTGCTGCTGCCACCAAATCCCTAAACAGGAATGTGGAGTCCCACCAAATCCCCAGAACTGGAATCAATCTCCCCCGGCCCTTTCTTTTTGTCTGCCGGTACAGGGAGGGCAGGACACTGCTTCCTGCTAAAGGTGATGCCTACCAGCATTGTATAATACAAGGCCATGCACACTCTTGGCAGCCAGTGAGCAGGGGACAGGGCAGGGACACAGACCAGGAAAGAACTTGTCTTAACACCTCTGCTGCTTGCTTTCCCATTGGTTAATGCAGGGGTGGCCAATGCCTGCAAGTCTGTGGGCCATTTCTGGTCCCTGGACTCCCACCATGGGCCATAGTTGATAGGACTCCATGCGGTTTTCCAAAACAAAAGGGCTGAAAATGCTTTGCAGTGCTAAAGAGAACTGTAATAGTTAAATGTAGCTTGTTTCCAATCTAAATTTGATCCTTTTGGTGCTCCATAGTGGCTACGAAGCACTGAAATTTGGCCCATTGGGTGCGTCATTGTCACTATGAATGCCATTTTATTGTTATTTTAATTTGGGAGGGGCACTGAGGGTTAGGGGCAGTGGGGCTTGCCCCCGGTAGTGTTGAGGTCTGCATGCGGACATGTCCTTTGGGCCAAACATTGCCAACTCCTTGCTTAATGTAATGCCCAGTGATGCGCCAGTCTTCTTGCTCTGAAACAAAGACTGAGGATACCCTTTGGGGTGGGGTGGGGGAGTGGGGGTTGAATTCTCTGACATCTTTACAAGCATGTAGGGGTTTATGTTGCACCAAGCACTAGGCTAACAGTGTGCATGAGTGTAAAAACAAATTTCTCACAAAAGTGGGGTGCGGACAAATCCCTTTTCAAAACACCCCCAGTTATATGACATGCACACACTCTCACTAGGTGTCTGTGATTTTGGTGCTACCAAGTGAGTCAAAAACAAACAAAATTCTGAATTTTTTTTTTAATTCATCGTAACTGCCCAATCCTTGCATCTGTCCTTTTGACATTTTGCAGGATTCTTACTTAGAGGAAACTTTATGATGTTTGCATAAAAAGATTATCTGAAAACCCCAGGGAAGTGGATCATTTTTAGTCATCCCCCCCCAAAAAAAAAAACCCTTTAAAGTTTTCTTGCACAATCCTCCTTGGATTTATCCTTCTAGCATTGTTCACTTTCTAAAGATATCCTGCCACAAAACCCAAGTAGGAAAGCAAATCCCATTTTCAAAAACTTCAAACTGAAAAGGCTGTTACTGCACACATACCCTTAAGAACCTAAGAAGTGCCCGGATGCTAGATCACACCAAGGTTCCTTCTAGTCCAGCACTCTCTTCACACAGTGGCCAACCAGCTGTCGACCAGGCACCAGCGAAGCAGGACATGGTGCAACAGCACCCTCCCACCTGAAATGTAGTTCCAAGGCTTTCTCCTTGGAACAGGCTATTATACCTGTAAATGCAATTCCATTATGCAGTTCCCTTAATAATATATTGGCAGTTCCCTGGAACCTAGCACAAAAACCTCTGCACTTATTGGCCTGAAACTTGGCATCATCACCTCAGAAATCACTATCATGTCTGCGATAATATATAGTAGGGGTGTGCATGGACCCCCCAATCTGCTTCGTGGCCTGATCCGGAAAATCCGGATCGGGCCCGATCCTCTTCGTGGCGCTCCGCCCATCTCCTGCTCCGCTCCGTGGAGCGAGATCCGACTTTGCCGCCGTCACTATATGAACGGTGGTGGCGGCGCAAGATAAGCCACCCACCCACCCCACCTCCTTACCTTCCTCTGTCGCGGGCTTCAATTGAGACCCCAGTTGAAGCCGGAAGAGGCCTCGGCCTTCACTTCCGGCATCAACTGGGGGCCTCAATTGAAGCCCGCGACAGAGGAAGGTAAGCGTCCCTCCTCCCTTACCTGGCACCACCGCCGCTGCATGGATGGCGGCGCCGGCGGTGCCAGGTAGGCCAGGCCCCTGCCCCCTTACCTTCCTCTATCACGGGCTTCAATTGAGACCCCGGTTGAAGCCGGAAGGGGCCTCGGCCTTCACTTCCGGCTTCAACCGGGGCCTCAATTGAAGCCCACGATGGAGGAAGGTAAGTGCCCCCTCCTCCCTGCTCCCTTACCTGGTGCTGCCGCATGGATGGCAGCGCCGGCAGCGCCAGATTAATCCACCTCCCCCCCACTTACCTTCAGGCGAAGCTCCGGATTGAGGCGATCCTCTTCGCCTCGATCCGCAGCCCCCCTGACTCTCTTCGCCTCTGCCTTTTTCAGAGGCGAATTAGGCCGCCTCGCTCCTGCTTCTCTGAACCGAAGAGAAGCGGAGCACATCCCTAATATATAGCTATCATGACTATCAAAGTAGCCTTTGATAGCATTACCCTCCATGAATTTGCCCAATACGCTTTTAGAGGTGTACAAGCTGGCAGCCATCAATACAACTGATAACATGTTCCACAGTTTAACTAGGGCTATGGCTAGACCAGGCCTATATCCCGGGATTGTCCTGGGTTCATCCCTGTGCAGCCAAATGACTCACAGGGGATCCCGAGAGCAGGCAGGGATGACCCCTCCATTTGCCTGGGATAATCCTTAGGTCTAGCTAAGGCCTAGGTGCTGTGTGAAGACATAATTTCTTTTGTCTATCCTGAATCTCCCACCATTCAACTCCTTTGGATGACCCTGTGCGCTAATATCAGTTCAGGCACCAAATTCTGTCCTATATCTTCCAAAGCAGAGATATAAAACAAAAAACAAAAACAAAAAACATTCAGCTTTTCTGCAACCTCCTTATTTAATTTTCCTTTAATGATCCTTTTAGCCCCATTGGAATATTTACCTCCTTCTTTCTTTAGTTTCTCCTTAGGTTTAGAGCCCCTCCCAAAAAAGTCTTGAGCTAATTCTTGAAAATCATCCTACTGTGGTGGGATGAAGTTTCCAAAGCTGTAAAGATTCTGGGATCCTTTCTATTTGCAGCCATAAAAATTAGAATATAAAGTGGCAAATGGAATCTAGCAAAAGGTAATACGAGACAAGGGTGGCATCACCCGAAAAGAGCAAATGCATCACCAAAAAGAAGAATAAAAGGGCACCCATTTTTACCTAACATTCACACTTGCTAAGTTATATATACTGATGCACATTTAGAAATACTTACTTTGATAGAAATATAAGCATGTCTATGTAATGGGGGAGACTGTAGCCAGGTGACTTCAGTGCCTGCTCATTATATTGTCCGGGGTAGCTTTGAGAAACTTGGGGCCTTGCAAGACGATGCCGGATAAGCCGGCAGGGAGGCGGGGCAACGGCGCGCTAACTTTAGCACACGGCTCCCCGCCTCCTAGACGCACGACGCGCAGGGACTACGGAAGCCCTGCAGCGTCTGCCATTTTTTTGTTTTTTTGTTAAAGGGGCCATGTGCGCCCCAAAGACTCCGGACAAGGTAAGCGTGTTTTTTTTACTTATGCCCCCCCCATCCGCTCCTGATCCCCTCCCATGCCTCCTGCCCACTCTTTCTCCATCCCATCCCCGATCTGTGCCACCCTCGGCCCTCTGTCCCGTGTCTGTTCCACCCTCGGCCCTCTGTCCCGTCCCTGATCTGTGCCACCCTCGGCCCTCCCTCCCGTGTCTGTGCCACCCTCAGCTCTCCCTTGCGTGTCTGTGCCACCCTCGGCCCTCCATCCCATCCCTGATCTGTGCCACCCTCCACCCTCCCCCTCTCCTGCCGGTCCGGCCTTTCCCCCCTATCTCCCCCCCCGGGATCCCCCCGGCCTGATGGGCACAGCGCTCGTATGAGCACTGTGCCCAGTCCGTGGCTTTTCCCGGCTACTCGCAAGTAAGCAAGTAGCCACAAAAAGCCACGGACCTTGCTAGACGTTCCGCAGCCCCGGCCTGAAAAGGTCTGAGCACGGCTTGACCCCGGATTCCCCTGTGCGTCATCTGGACGCACAGCAGGGAAACCGGGCCTCAAAGCGTGCTAAGGCCTCGTCTAGCAAGGCCCTTGCTCTCTTTTCATCTAGACAAGAATAGTATTCAACTGTGCTCTAGTGCTAGCAACAGTGGAGGCTGGTGGCTCCGATGTCAGTGGGGCTGTGAAACTGCTCTGGGTTTCAGTCAGTATCAGTGTTAACTATGGGCTCATCTACACCAAGCAGATATTCCACTATGAAAGTGGCATGAAAGTGGCATATAAAAGGCAGGAGCCACATTACTGCTTTATAGTGATATTGAAGTGCACTGACAACTGTTGGGACTAATGATACATACCATATCATGCTTTCATGCCACTTTCATAGTGGAATATCCTGCTTGGTGTAGATGAGCCCTATAAAGGTGTAAACCAAGTTGTTGAACCATCCCGTCCCCCCCAAAAAGAGGCAAATCAGATTCACAGATTGACTGACATTAGGGCCACCAGCCTCCACTGGCTAGCACTAATGACTTTGTGGTAGTGTAAACCAACACTTTCGTAGACCAACACATCACCAGTACTTGCTCTGTCCTCTGGTTCATTTCCTTCTGCTTTTAAACATGCTACAGTCTCTCCTATTCTCAAGAAACCTACTCTTGATAGGCTAGCTCTGTCTAACTACCGACCTGTCTCTTTGTTGCCTTTTGTTTCAAAGATCCTGGAGCGTGTGGTCTACTCTCGTTGTCTTGACTTTCTTTCTAGTAACTCTGCTCTGGATCCTTTTCAATCTGGATTCCATCCTTTGCATTCCACTGAAACAGCCCTTACTAAGATCACCAATGATCTTCTTACTGCCAAGTCTAAAGGCCTTTATTCCATTCTTATTCTCCTTGATCTAACTGCAGCCTTTGACACGGTTGATCATGATCTTCTCCTAGATTCCCTTCATGACCTTGGACTTTGCGGCTCTGTCTATAACTGGTTTGCCTCCTATCTAGCGGGTCGCTCTTTCAGCGTGTTGGCTAATGGCAGCTCGTCTTCCTCTTTTCCCCTTTCAGTAGGGGTTCCGCAAGGCTCGGTGCTTGGCCCGTTGTTGTTTTCTTTATACATGTTGCCCTTGGGCAATCTTATTCAATCTCATGGCCTCCAATATCATCTGTATGCCGGTGATACACAATTATATCTTTCTTCTCCGGAACTTTCTCCTGATGTTCACGATCGTATCTCAGCATGTCTTTCAGATATCTCAGCTTGGCTGCTGCATCGTCGTTTGAAACTTAATATGGCAAAGACTGAATTGCTCGTTTTTCCTCCTAAACCTTCTCCTCATCTCTCATTCTCTCTTACTGTCAATGATGTTACGCTTACTCCAGTCAAGGAAGCTCGTAGCCTTGGCTTTATATTTGATTCCTCACTCTCCTTTATTCCTCATATTGAGGCAGTAGCTAAATCCTGCCGTTTTTTCCTGTATAATATTGCCAGGATTCGATCATTTTTGTCTGCCTCTTCTGCCAAGACGCTTGTTCATGCACTGGTTATTTCTCGGCTGGACTACTGCAACCTTCTTCTCTCTGGCCTTCCTTCCTCTCACATCAGTCCGCTGGTTTCTGTCCACCACTCTGCTGCTAAGATCATCTTCCTGGCTCGCCGCTCTGACCATGTAACTTCACTTCTGAAATCTCTTCATTGGCTTCCAATTCACTTCAGAATCCAATATAAACTTCTCCTGTTGACCTTCAAAGCTTTTCACGGTCTAGCTCCTTCCTATCTCTCCTCTCTCATCTCACACTATTGCCCCGCTCGTGCTCTTCACTCCTCTGATGCCATGTTTCTCGCCTGCCCAAGGGCCTCTACTTCCCTTGCTCGGCTTCGTCCATTTTCTTCTGCTGCCCCTTACACCTGGAACGCTCTTCCAGAACATTTGAGATCTACAAGCTCAATCGCAGCTTTTAAAGCTCAGCTAAAAACCTTTCTCTTTCCTAAAGCTTTTAAAACTTGATGTTGTTTGGACTTTATACTGTTAGTTTTACCCTACCCTGTGCCTGTTTGCATTTTCTTCCCCTCCTTATTGTTTTACCATGATTTAATTAGAATGTAAGCCCAAGCGGCAGGGTCTTGCTATTTACTGTTTTACTGTTTTACTCTGTTTAACCCATCACCATGTACATTGATGGTGCTATATAAATAAATAAATAATAATAATAATGGGGGAAAGTGGTGAGTTGGCAGCAAATCACTGCTTTTCCATTTGCCCTAGTGAGCATTATTTATGTTGTGCAAGGGTGGGTTTACACTAGTGCAACATCATTAGTACTAGTGCTGGGACATATTTGGATATTTCTCATTGATTAGACAGCTGTTCAAGTAGAGGTTGACTTCAAACAGAGGACTATCCACTGTAAAATAGGACTCATGGTTACCTAAGAAGACCATATGAAAAGGAGGACAGGGCTCCTGTATCTTTAATAGTTGTATTGAAAAGGGAATTTCAGCAGGTGTCAGTTGTATATATGGAGAATCTGGTGCAATTTCCTCTCCATCACAACAGTTAAAGCTGCAGGAGCCCTGCCTTCTTTTAAATCTGATTACTCTAGTATAGCTCCTGCACCTATAACTGCTGTGATGAAGAGGGAATTTCACCAGGTTCCCCATATATACAAATGACCCCTGCTGAAATTCCCTTGTGTAAACAACTGTTAAAGATACAGGAGCCCTGTCCTCCTTTTCATATGGTCACCCTACAGTTACCCTAGCTAAGAACCAAAAAAGAGAGAGCTGTTCATGGAATCCCAAAATCCAGAAAACCCATCACAGAAGCAGTTTGTACAGTAGTTTCCTGCATATGATGGGTGGGCAATTTGCAATCTTCCAGATGTTTTAGCCTACAACTCCCATTGGCTGTAGCCAGCATAGCCAGTGGTGAAGGATGATGGGAGTTGTCTGGCAAAACATCTGGAGGGCCACACGTTGCCCACCCCTGCTATATGTTACTTGGAAGTGAGCCTTGTTGAGTTCAACAGAGATTACTACTTCCAGGTAAGCCTGTATTTATTGTAGCTTTAAGCACTGGATTTGCTTTTAGGCCTTCTCTAAAACACAGGGCCATTCTCAATTATATTGTTTTTATTTCCACTGTTTGAATGAGGTTCAATGCAGCAAACCCTAGTCTTCAGGCAAGAAGCATTTCGAAGGATTTTCACTATGACTCCCTTCCCAGCAATCTGAGCAGAGGCACTGGCAGGCTCTGGGGGAACCAGTGTCCAGTCATCCTTGGCTAGAATGACATTGATGGGTTGTATGGGCTGACATGGAGGCGCCATATGGCATTTCCCCCCTCTTGTGTTTGAAGTTGCACATTCATGTATTTTTCCCTACCGTTAAGTAAATGTTTATTTTGAAAGAGCTTAGTATGCCATCTCCATGTGCAACTCTTGTTAAATTAAAACAGACCTATTATGCAGGTGTTTCAAATGACATCCCACTGGTGCAAATTAGTTAATGGTTTTGGAACCTTTTGGTGAAAACAGGCAGAAGAAACCTGATGCTTATATGATACTGGCAATTTGCTCTTACAGGCTAAGTTCCTGCATCTACTAATGTGATCAGCCAATCATGAAGTGTGTACATAACTCTGCAGCCCCCCCCCCATTCCCAATGTATGGTCTTACAAGTGTAAAACATGACAGTGACTGCTCACTGTCATGATCAAAGTAGACAACACGCTAAGCCATGGCAAGTCTACTAACCCTTTTGCAGCAAATGGTTAGTAGTGAGCATGTTTAAACTGTAGTTATGTAGCCACCATGGTTAGGAATGGTTCACATGACACACTAAGTCATGTTTCACATGCCATGTTAAGCCATAATGTTTAGCACAAAATGCTTAACCATTGTGGCTGAGAGCAATGACAAATCTTGATAAAATAGTTAAGAGCAGAGACACCACACTGACAACAAAGGTCTGCATAGTTAAAGCAATGGTATTCCCCGTAGTAACCTATGGCTGCGAGAGCTGGACCATAAGGAAGGCTGAGCGAAGGAAGATAGATGCTTTTGAACTGTGGTGTTGGAGGAAAATTCTGAGAGTGCCTTGGACTGCAAGAAGATCAAACCAGTCCATACTCCAGGAAATAAAGCCAGACTGCTCACTTGAGGGAATGGTATTAAAGGCAAAACTGAAGTACTTTGGCCACATAATGAGAAGACAGGACACCCTGGAGAAGAGGCTGATGCTAGGGAAAATGGAAGGCAAAAGGAAGAGGGGCCGACCAAGGGCAAGATGGATGGATGATATTCTGGAGGTGACAGACTTGACCTTGGGGAAGCTGGGGGTGGCAACAGCCGACAGAAAGCTCTGGCGTGGGCTGGTCCATGAAGTCACGAAGAGTCGGAAATGACTGAACGAATAAACAACAATGTCGTCTGAACAAGGTATATAGATATGATAAAGCTATATTTAGTATAATTCAGGGGTGAGCAGAATGTAGAGTTTGAGCTGTTTTGGATTTCGACTCCCAGCATTCCCAAACATTGGCCATGCTGACAGGGGCTCCTGGGAGTTGAAGTCCAAAACATCTGGAGATCTACCTCCTGTTTATCCCTGCTTAGTTCATATTAGGGATGTCTCACATCTACCCCCTGCCTACCCCTGCTTAGTTCATATTAGGGATGTCTCGAATACCCAACTGAGTCTGGGAATGCAATCGTCTCCCTCAAGTTTGCCCACCCCCTGGGACCCAGTTGGGCACATTTGGACCCTCATTTGAATGTTCCCAAGGCCCCTACATGTGCTCAGCAGCTGCCTGCCCTTGCTGCCAATATTGTGCCCTTCTCCCTTCTGCATCAATGGTGGCTGCCATTGACATGGCAGGGAGAAGTGCGCAACTTCGGCAATGAAGGTGGCTCGCTGGGCCAAGCTGAGCCTCAAAAGAAGCTTGTGTGGCCCGGTGAGTGAGGGCGAATGGGACAAGTGTCTGCTGAGTTGGATGCGAGTGACTTTGCCCACCCCTAGTTCATATAGTTCATACAGCCTCTGAACCACCCCTAGTTCCTATAGCCTGCTGAAACAAAATAACGAAGGCTGACATGCAACCACTTCAGTCAAGTGAGAAGAGGCTAGAGAGTGTTCCTGTAAGTTCTCTGCTGCTGCATCCTGATTCTAGATGTTCCCATAGACTTGGCATAACATAGGGTGACCAACTGTCAGGATTTCCCCGGATTTGTCCTGGTTTTTGTTCTTTCCATGGTGTCAGGGGATTTTCTATAATTTTCAATAATGTCCTGGAATGACACACCTTCCCCTTTAAGGCTGCCATTAGCATGGCAGGAGGGAATGACATGCTTTCTTGAGGCACGTCATTCCCCCACTCCGAGCTCCAATTGAGGTCTTAAAGGGGAAAGTGGGTCATTCGTGGACATTATAGAAAAGGCCCCAATTGGAGTGGATGGTGGTGGTGCAGAATGAAATCCTTTCCCCTCCTCCACTCCAATCGGATTCTTTAAGGTGGCGGGGGAATAAAGTACTTTCTGCAGGACTCAGAAAGCTGCTTCCCCACACACACACTAGGTGTCCTCTTTTTTGGTTTCCCAAATATGGTCACTCTAGCATAACATGAAATGGGTGAGCAAGACCATGGGCTACCACAGGGTCTAGAGCCGGAGTGTTGAATCTCAGACACACAGGCCAAATCTTCTCACTCAACCAACCTTCTACCATGGCTAATGACATCTTTTATTTTCTGTTTAGAACATCAAGCAAGGGGCCTGGTGTTGGAAGCATTCCCCTTGCTTCCATTACCTTCTAAAACTCCTGGTCCCCAAATTACAGAAGCATATGATGAAAACCCACACTACTATCTCAACTCATTTAATACAAAGACATTATATATGCTGCCCTCTATGTTGCCATGATCCATTTCCTCATACTGGCATGAAGACAATTCATAAACATCAGCAAGATGGACGGTAAGTGAAAGTTAGGCCGTTTGGCACATCTTGCACTGGCTTTTATTTGCAATTGGCTCTTAACAGAAGTGTTAAAAAAACCCGCAGTACTGGCTGAGAAGTTAATTCAATTTTTCTTCCAAAGTCCCTCCTGCCTGAACAACATTTGTACGTGATGTGGCACACAAAGCGGAAGCGGGGCTCAAATTCCTAGTGTCACACATGAAAAATACCCACAGCTACTCCTTTTAGCACTTATCAAAAGAATTATCAAGCAAAGCCATAAACGTTGATGGCTTTCAGAAATAGAGAAGTTTTCTTTAAAAAAAAAAAATCAAAATAAAATCTAAGGATTATGTGAAATGCTAATGCTGTCATAAAATGCTTAGAGAGGAATCTAATCTAGTGGAAGATTTTAAGGATCTTAATGCAATTGCATTTAATAGCCTTATACGCACTTGATGATAACAATTACCCCTTAGACGCGCACAGGCAGAGTAAACACTTACCGTACTCGCTATCGTAGAAGATGATGAATTTCTGCCAGGCATATTCTGTGACCACCCTCAAGATGACATCGTTGATGTAGACAGGTGGACGGACAAAGAGTGTGTAGTCATCATTCCGGTTGCTCCTGGTGGTCCCACAGCCGCTTCTCGGAGTCCCAGCTGTTGATCGCTGGATGAAAAGGTGAGGGATGTGCATAGCATCTGCCAAGGACTGGAGAGATCCCGCTGACGTACAGCCAATGGAGCTGACAAGAGCCAAGATGCCATGGTTCATAAGGTCACAGGCTGCAAGAAAGCACAGCAATATTCAAGATGACAAGAACAGCTTGGCACATACACACGCAGAGAGAACTTGGTTGCTGTTGTTTTTTAATCTCCTGCTGAAACAAAATAACGAAGCCTGACATGTAACCACTTCAGTCAAGTGAGAAGAGGATAGAGAGTGTTTCCGTAAATTCAGTCATCTCGTCTCCTCGACAAACAGTGCCTTCTAAAAGCCTGTATGGTGCCATAAAAGCCATGAGGCTCATCCATTCATTCCAAATTGCCAAACCTATTACAGCTAATGAGAGCTATATGGCTGCCCATCTCTCACAGCCTGGAAGCAGGACACAGCCAGAGAAGGAGCTACATCTATAAATATAGCCTTCTGAGGACTCTTACGGACATTAGTAACCGAATCCAATATTAAATTAAACAGAGTTCCTGGGGAGATAAATACTTTTCAAAGTCCAACATGCAAAGCTCTGGGAATAGAATATTTGCATTACATGCTGAGAGAGTTTGAAGGAATAATGGCTTGGAATTGGTGTCAGCTTTCGAAGGAAGAAGATTATATATGCATATTTGTCCAGAAAGAGCCCCAAACTGAATTGCTTTGGTGCAGTAAAGGCAAAACGAGGCAGCACACTTGATCTAGACCTTCAGCTTCTGTAGAGGGCAATTCACAGGCTATAAGTGTAATCCTGTTTCAGGGGAATTGGATAAAATAACCAGTTAAATGGGTATTAAAGGAATTATTTGGACATTCTGAGACTCGCAAAGGTGGTTTTGTGCAAAGTGGTAATGAATGTGTGTGTGTGTGTGTGTGTGTGTGTGTGTGTGTGTGTGTGTGTTGTATATTCTGCATTTCTGTTACAGAAAAAAACAATAGTTTTGTGGCATCTAAAAAGCTAATATATTCCCTTTTTTTGTAATATATTTATTGTGGCATATGCCTTTGGGGACTAGTGCTACACTATCAGATTAGGAATGGGAAATAAATTTGCTTCCAATATGAATCACCCTAATTTGCACTTTCCAAATGAATATGTGAACTAGATCACAATTACCTTTTCATTTTTGCACTTCTCCAAATCTGTGCAATTTAGAATCCTAAAAAATCAGGGTTCTAAATCATGTGAAGAACCTCCACAGAGAGAGGAGTCACTCTAATGCAGACAGTCATCTTCTACAGATGGAGGGTGAATGAGAGGAAGGGGTAGAACCAGTGTGCTAATGTCCATGCCCCCCTCACCTGTAGAGGCTGCATGAATTCAAAATGCCTGATAAGGGACATTGGGCCTACCCTAAGTACAACTCAGTTTAGATCCAACCCATGGTATCTGTGTGACAGGCCCCAATCCACCTCACAGCACATCAAACAGGGGTAGTGCAGAATGCGTAAGACTTAAACACACACAACTAAAATACCACATAGGAATCATGATGCTGTTTATGCAAAAAGTAACACCTTGTAACTAATGGTCCAGTTAATGAAGGCTGAGCAGCAGTAGAAATCTTGAAGTGCTATACTAATGACATCCACATTAATATTAGAGATGTTTATCATGATTAATGTTAGTGCAGTTGATAAATATCAAAGAAATTAATAATGATTAAGCCCATAATTTTGACACATTACCCCTCTGAGAAATAAGCAGAGGCTAAAGTGTTTATGTTGGCTTTCTAATGGACTTGGGTGAGGAAGCAATGCAACTCTTTCAAAGTAATTGCACATTAGCCAAGGGTTTCCATGCCCAATTTATGCTTGGCCATCAACATGGGCAGTTGACCTGTTCTTCAAGATTCAGTGCAGGCAACTGCACATCTAATGAATTGCTATGCTAAGCCACTGCTTCCATGTGTATGTCTGCTGTAAACTTTGGCCAGATGCATATATTTTGGCAGTTGCATGCCATTACTCATTTCTGAGAATATTTAGAGGGCACTCCTGGCATATAAATACCTGCAAGGACAAAATCGAAGGCAGGGTTTATGCTTGTTCTCAAGGCCAGGGGTGGGCTATGCCCTAGATGAACTTGAACACTAGGAGAGGAATATCTTTGAGTATCGGCTGCCTATGAGACTGGCAGCATTTCAAGGTCTCCGAGGTCCTACCAAATTCTGCTGCCTTTTAACTGAAGACACAAGGGATTGAACCTGGGTCCATATGCAAAGCACATGCATCATCCAGCGATAGCTGCCGTCCCCTTCAGCCGTCATCTGAAATTAAATGGTGGGACTCATGGGGCAGAAATCCCCACTGCAAGGTAAAATCACAGCCACAGAGACATGAAGAAAGTAAAATATGAGCTGATGGGTTGATCATAGAATCACAAAGTTGGAAAAGGTCTTGGAGATCATCTAGACCAACCCCCTGCACAATGCAAGATCTGCAATGCAGGATGCAACTATTGCAGGATGTCCCTGGCAGATTAGCCAGCCAGCCTCTGCTTGACAGCTCCTGTGCAGGAGAACACAACACCTCCTTAGGCAATCTATTCCATTGCCAAACTGCCCTCGCTGTTAGGAAGTTTCTGCAAGTTGCCTACAGCAGTTTATGTAAGCATAGGGTGGTAAGCAAACAAAGATATCCCTGCCCTGTTCATGACTAGGGTGCTTTTTTCTCACCATGGCTCATAGATTGCTTTCGTGGAAATGGTAAACAGGCTACAATATGCATAATGGAGTTCAGGAAGTACTAGGGTGGCCATGTATCCTAATTTACAGAGGACAGTCCTCTGTTGGAAAGCCTGCCCAGTTTAAAGATCACGAATCATAATAAGGGACAGCATAGGATGGGCCTTCACATTGTCCATCAACTGTTAGTACCTGAACAGCAGACTGAGCCAGCACACAAGTTCTCCTGGTAATAGTCTTCCCTACTATCATGAGATACATTGTGCTTCTGTGTAAATTATACTAGGGGTGTGCACGGACCCCCCGATCCTCTTCGCGGCCGATCCGCAATTGCGGATCAGGCCCGCTACGCCCCACCTCGATCCGCCTGAGGGCCGAATTGGAGCTCCGCAGTGGTGGGGAGTGGTGTCAGGTAAGGCCCCCTCCCTTCTCCCCCTTACCTGTGTCTGTCGCGGCCCATCCCAGCTTCACTAGAGCCCGCGGCTACACTTCCTGGTTGAGTCCTCGGGCTCAATTGAAGCAGCCACGGGACCGCGGAGGGACTCAGGTAAGACCCCCCTCCCCCTTGGTCCCTTACCTGGCTCTGCCGCCGTCTCCGCATGGGCGGCGGCGGCAGTGGCAGGCCCGGGTAAACCCCCCTCCCTCCTCTCCCTTACCTGCGTCCGTCTGCGGTCCCGCAGCTGCTTCAACTGAGCCCAAGGCCTCAACCAGGAAGACTAGGGGCCTAGTCTTCCTGTTTGAGTCCTTCAGCTCAGTTGAAGCAGCTGCGGGACCGCAGACGGACGCAGGTAAGGGAGAGGAGGGAGGGGGGGTTATCTGGCCCTGCCGCCATCGCTGCAGGGCCAAGTAAACCCCACTTACCTTTTTAGCGGAGCTCCAGATCGAGGCGAAGTATCTGCTTTCACCTCGATCCACTCCACAACGCTCTGCTGGTCCCCCAATCCTCTTCGCCTCCACCTTAAGGGTAGGCGAAGCCCCCCGCTCTGCTCCTGCTTCTCCGGTTCAAGGAGAAGCGGAGCACATCCCTAAATTATACCAATTATTTGCACATTGATATGCAAATCTGTGTCCTTTCAAGTTCTTTTTTCCTCTTGGGCTGAAGAATTGGGAAGTTGTGGGCATCCAATTGGGTCTGGGAGTCCAACAGGCTCCCCCACATGTGCCCCCCTGGACCCAGTCAGGTGCACACAGCACATTTGGGTTGAGTGCCTGTGCAGCCTGGTGAGCACCCAGCAGCTATCTGCCCCCAGACCCTCCATTGTGAGCACCAACGGAGGCTCCAGAAACTGCACATTTCCTCCATAGCGTAAATGATGACTGTAAAAGGCCCATTTATGCAAGACTAAAGGCGCAAACACTCTATTCACGCCCTTATTCATGCATAAATGGGGCCTTTATGGTCACCATCTATGTAGCAAAGGGGGGGGACTCCATAAGTTCCATTATGCACAATATAGCCCCCAGACATGGCACTCGTTGGATGATTGCTGAGCCACCAAAGATGCTCATGCAGTGTGTGGGGGTGGGGGTGGGGTGGGAATGGCAACGGAGTATGAATGTCTCGTGAGTCAGACTGGGGTGAGTTTGCACATCCCTGAAAGGAATGCTGGGAGTTGTAGGACTTTTTCCAGTCTAAACATGAGCCTGCCTTAAAGCTCTCATTTTAGAAATTAGGCTCTGATGCCAGCCATTTCCAAAGCAGATTCCAGAAACAGATACCTAGCTTCTACCAATATTGCACTATCATTGCTTGTGTGTTTCATCATCTGTGCTGTATTAAGGAACAGTTATTTTATTGGGTATTGCCCTCCTAAGAGTAGCCTAGGCTTCACTCTCACCTTTCTTTTCACCATACCTCGATTAGGTAAAACTCTGCTGCAGGGCTGCTGTGCTTAGTGATGGGTGAATTTGTCAATTTCACTTTCTCCAAAATTCAGTTTAAAAGGAAAATCTCAAGTTCTTTTTCTCCCAAATACGAACTTTGCAAATTCTGGAAAATTCTTATTAAAAAAATAAAGTGAAAAAACAACACCAAATTCAACAGGTATGGCTGTTCCCAACATAGAGAGGTCCATGTTGTACCTGCTAGCATCTATCTCTTAATGATGAGGAGCCTGTCCAAAAAATGAGGGGACAATCCGAAATCAGCACTAACATGGTTGAGTACACTTGGATTCAAACCCAGATGGGCAGATGAATCTGTCAGTACAACAAACCACACATCACTGAAACTGCATAGAAACTGAGTTCCTTGAATGCCAAAATTCTTTTAGCGTGACTGATATTCAGTGATGTGTTTTGGTAACAGGTTTCTACCAATACATTACGCTGTGTTTTGTGGGAAATCTCATCTTCTTGATTAATAATACATGCACACATGTGTGAGTACACATTCACACAATACACTAAACTCTACTCTTTAGATTGTTCAAAAACAAACAAACGAAAAACACCCAGAACAGGGTACTGCTGGAATATGCCCAGCACATTGTTGCATGACACATTTTCTTCCCTCTTACATTTTGCATTTTTATTATCACAACTGATTAATACTAACTTATTCTTGTTAATTATTCAACATCTAGGCTACTTCCCTTCTTCCCTTCACCGAAAACAAAGAAAATGAAGCAGGCTTTATTTTAGTCTCTTTATAGTCATTTCCCCCCATCTCTGATTCTCAATGAGAGAATGCTGCATTATCTAGGTTGCCAATCCATCTGGGAATAGCCACTCTTTAAACAATGAATATAAATAAATAAATAAATAAATGTATATATCCTAGTTCCAGAAGTGTGTGTGTGTTTGATGTTACAAAGCTCATTCCAGCCTTTCAGCACCATCCTATAGAGGTTTACTCAGAAGTAAGTCCAACTGTATTGATAGAGGCTTACTCCTGCCACTTTGACATGTTCCCCATGAAAGGTTTGTATTCACAAATGATCATGCCACATCAGTCAGTTTTCTTAAAGCCACCTCTGACCTCAAAAAGTAAACAAACAGATAAAAAATTAAAATTAATACAGCTTCCCTATCCACAATGGGAACAGATGAGAATTTTACATGAATAGCAAATGATCAAGATGTTTCCAAGCAAGTCTTATATAAATTCCCATTCTCAGCATTCAAAAATTTCAGTGGCAACTAATTACCTTCATTTCCCTTCCCTCTATCTATTCGAGTAAGGTTCATTATGGGTGACACCAGTCACTTAGGGGCCAAGTCGGGTGAGGAAAGGAACCCCTTCAGGGCTGAATGAATCGCACACTTAGAATTGAAGAACTTGAGGAGTTGGGATTTAGGTGGGCAACCCTCAATAATTAAAGGTGTGTCCAAAGAGTCGGACAGACATTGTACTGCCTCTGGAATCTGAGATAGGTTAATACAGTAGCTAACTTTAGTAAGGCCTGCAAAACATCTATTACTGCATATCTTTTTGATTGTTATATCAGTCAAGTTTTGGCTCTCGTTGACTCAACCCTCCATGTGTCACCTCTTTATTTGTGTGTATGGTTGCAAGCAGGATGCTGGGCTAGATGGACCTTTGGTCTGAAACAACAGGGTTCTTTTCAGTTGACTTCAGCACATTAGATCAAATGTTTTGAAGGCTTCTACCCATTCCCCATCCACCTTTTTGCCAAGAAACTACTGTATAGTACAGAGAATTTGAGATCATGTTTTAGAGCAGACACACTGTTCGACCAGAGCATTGGCCGGTTCTGTTGGATCTTTACTTTATGCTGAATGAACTTAGAATGTGCTTTCGAACACTCTGAATACCACCACCCCAGATGTGTATTGCAAGGTAAGATCTGCAGTGTTGAGTTCGCTGTCTTTCAGGTCACTGTTGATCTTCTCATTGATAGGCTTCTGAGAAACCCTGTGATTTCTCAAAACACTATTTAAAAATGACTGCATGTAAGTGAATGGGATGAATACAAGAATGAATTATGATTGAATGATTGGTAGTCAACAATGCCTCTCAATGTCATGGTCATATGGTACCTTTTTGCCAATATGCCAAGGGTTAAATCATGAAGCCTGGCACCCTTTAAGTAACTTCACAAGCCAAGGGCTGAAGTTCTGCATTAATTTATTTCACCTTTGCCTTGATCTACTCAGGAACAGAAGGAAAGCACAGTGGGAGTCACATTATGGTCTCAGGTGCACTTCTTCCACTCCTATTTATCCTGGTCAGGGGAGATTATTCATGCCCATTGTAAACAAATTTCTCATTGCTATGATGAGCCTCCACTGTGCAAGAGACACGTATGCTAAATACATTGGCGCATCAGGTCGTACTGATGATAGTCTTTAATCATCTCCAGCTGTTAAAGATGGGGAGGGGGGTCAAGCAACTCAGAACATCTTTACTTTCGTATCAAGAAAGAAATCCATCTAAACCTAAAAGCAACCCAATGTTTCAAGTTTGGACTTAAAGGTGCTTGTGTTCTTGCATTGTGACTTGGGGTGGTGTTGGTGTTTCCATTTTGGATACCTTTGGAAGGGCACTTCCAGCAGATGATTGTTCAGGTGTTACCATATTCATTTAGGCATCTAGCCCCTCTTCAAGCTGCATGGAAAGTGCATCAAACTGAATGCAGGTCTCTATGTATGCAAATGGCAGACCAGCATAACTGGCACAATCCAAATAATGTTGTATGGATCTAACCTGGGATTTAGCAGTAAATTTCAAAACCAGTTCACATGAGAAGCTTCTGGGTGTATGCATCCTCATTGTGACACAAGCAATAGGGTAGATCCAGACGCTGAAATCCATGTGCACGGTTAGCCATAGCTTAAGTTAAGTCCCACTGATTTTAATGGGAACAAAGTGCAACAAGTGTGGATGCATCCTAATGAGATTTGGAAGAATTGGTCTGCTGACATTTTTACTCCTAGGCTCAGACAAGGATCAAGCAGTACAAACAGGACCAGGAACATAAAAGTCCAATTGTAATGCAATTCAAAGATCTGTAAGGAAGGAGCCTGCAGCTCACCCTCTTTGAGAATAGTAGCTTGCTAGGAATTGGCTATACACACTCTGCAGTTAACCCTGAAAGAGATACTCACAGATACTGCCTGGGCTAAGAAAAATAGAAATATGGTTTGAGTATGGAAAGGACTGAGGGCCCCAGATTAGGAGCAACAAGACTGTGCACATCACTTTGGAGAATCTGAAGACCTGAAAGCAGCTTGAAAAGGTTTCTCTTGCTCAAAAACCACTGCACCTATTCACCTGAAATGTGGCAGGTGTGAGCCCCCCAGAAGGAGTCACTGTGACCATTTTAATCCCAAATCTACCAAGAACATAATGAGTTATAAGACGGTCTTTTTTTTTTAAAAAAAAAAAGGAAAAACATAATTTAAAGGCATCAAGCAAAACCAAAACACAGACACTCAAAAAATATCAAACCCTGCATCTAGATGTCTGAAATTTGTCAGGTTTTATTCTCTCTCAAGAGGCTATTATACTTGCAGTTCTCATCCATTTCTGTAAAATGACAAAAATACTGATTTCCAGTGAAAGCCAACTATAGTGGTGTACGAAGCTTTGGATTTCTGAACTGACATTTCAGTTCAGCCCCGAACTGAATTAAAACGTCTCTGAATTGGCCCAAAGCAAATTGGATTTTTTCTATATTGCTAAATTCTAATGAATCTTGTGCCCAGCACACACCTTAATACACACCAATATCCACCTTCATCTTTACTTGAGTTGTATGCCTTGCTTGTTCTCCAAGTCAGAATTGCAAGCCGTATTTTGATTGTAGGTTTGCAATTCCAATTTTGAAGGCTCCAATTTTGAACCATATGGAAGGTTCCATGTTCTATCTCTATTTTTTCATTTGCTTACTGTGCAAACATTCTTCAGAGTAAGTCAAGACAGCAAACTGTTCCATGTCTAGCCAACACCAACTGCATCATCTGCGCTTGACGAATAATTAATAGCGACAGTTATTTGGCTCCTCTGGAGTTTCTCCAAGAAGCTAGGCTCTTAATGGATCCTGCCTTCTTGAACTCCTGCTGAATTACAGGATTTTTCACACACTTTTATCCTTTGCAGTTAATGTGCTTTCTCCCTGCCATCTTTTTTTTAAAAATGTTTATCTTTACACAAAACTCTTCAATGTGTAGTGTCTGCCTCTGACTAGGTACTTCAATTTAAAGGCAGGCTATAGATTTAGTGTTGTTTCATGGTTCTATCTCTCCTCCTTTCTTCTTGAAACATGAGGAAGGCAGAGATGAGCTTCCCCACATTTCCCTTCAGATCTGCATTTTTGACTAGTGCCCCCTACTCAGAAGAACTCCAGGACAGACCTTTCTGGTGAGGGGGCTCAAAGCACACTGTTTCAGCTCCCTGCATTTTCCTCATCGACTTCCCAGGTTATGTTGTCATAATACAGCCCCTTTCTGTTGTTGGCATATATTAATGGAGGAGCATGAAAGACTAGCTTCTGAAATATGTACAGCCAGACAAGATAAAATGACTGTCTAGCAGATGGGTTCAAACCAAGGAATGGTGTAACATTGCTAGGATAAAAATTAGCAATACAAGGTTCTCCTTCAGTCATATTTCACCAGAGTCAATCTGAAATATTAATGGCTTGAAATTCCCCTTCCTATTTTTCCTGTGGATCAATTTTTAGCAAGAAATGATGAAAAGTCTCTCACGACAAGACAGTTAGTGGCTTCTTCTTCTTCTTTTATACCCCTGCCACGCCTGCAACTTGGAAGTGCAGCAGCTGTGGAAAAAATACCCCCCCACCCCATTAAAGAAAAAAGTGGCACTCTGGCCATGGCTAGACCAGGCCTATATCCCGGGATCTTCCCTGTGCATCCAAATGACAAACAGGGGAGTAGGCAGGGATGACCCCTCCATTTGCCTGGGATAATACTTAGGTCTAGCTAAGGCCTTTGTCAGTGAAATGTGGCCATGTGGTACCAGTGGTATCCCTTTTTCCTACGACCACAAACACATCGCCCGATTCCAGTGGCAAAATACTGAATCGGGTTTGTGTGTTGAGAGTCAGTGAAATTGAGCTCCACCCCTACCCCAAATGGATTCCTTCATTATCCCTAAACAGACTAGGGCCCTTTCTACACCTAAGGATTATCCCAAGAAAATTGAGGGATCATCCCTGCCTGCTCCTGGGATCCCTGTGTGTCATTTGGATGCACAGGGATGATCCTGGGATGATCCCGGGGGAAAAGGCAGGTGTAGAAATGGCCTAGATGGGCACAAATGAAATACCTGTTGTATAGAGATTGAAGAGACAGTATGAGGAATTCACAATGAACTGCTTTAATACGTGTCTGCCTTGTGCTGCCTTCCCCTATGGAGAATGGTGCAGAGAGCTTTTGGTGCCAGTTGGAACCTTTTAATGAGATTACTTTATATTTTAATAGGAGCAACACAGGTCAGGAATATCACAGGCAGTGCAGACTCTCCCCCTCCTCCTCCTCCCATGACTTTTTCAAAATGTCATGAGGCTGCCTACCTCTGCAATATAAAATGGTCAGCACAAGGAATTTGTATAATGTTGAATAGGACATGGCACTTACACAGAAATTCACCAAGATAATGCACTGTGGTAATAAGACTCTAGAATAGCTGCACTGACTGGGTTTTTTTTAAAAAAAAGTGTAATGAATATTCTAGCATGCTTAGAAATAAAATCTTCCCCCTGCTAGTACCCTACACAGGAGTACTGATCCTGCTGATAACCTAGATAAATTATATTTCCATAGCCTTCTCTCTTTTTCCCAACTTTCTGCATGTGTGGGTCAACTCAGCTGCAACAACTGTAGGCGGAGGTGGGAATGATCCCAGAACGTTATGGTCCTGAGAAGAAACCATATTGTTAGCAACCTGCGTAGAGATACATATTCAAAATAACTGTTCTGTCATCCTCATAAATGAGTACAATGTACTGCTGTGCCAAACATATCACACACACACACACACACACACACACACACACACACAACTACTTTCATCCAATAGGAAACAAATTAATAAAAAAAAAAGGAAGAAAGAGAAGAACATTTCAGCAATATGTTTGTGGGTGGGGCAGGCATCCTGCATTTACCTTGGTTACAAGGTGTCTGAAGGGTGTGAGAATGTCCTGTCCTTCATTTTACAATCATTTGGTGGTCTGCCGTCTCTTCAGCTGGTGACTGAAGGGTGTGAGAGTGTCCTGTCCTTCGTTCTACAATCATTTATTTATTTATGTATTTATTACATTTATATAGCACCCCATGTTGGTGGAGTGCAGCGTTCCCAGTTTCCTGCACTTCAATTAATCCCAGGGGGAAGACATCATGTGGTAACTCCTCCCATGGGCCTTTTTCAAATTGAGAAGACCAGACAGATAGGGAGATTACAGAGTGATGAATAGATGTGTAGAAGAATGCAAAACACACAGAGCACTCTCAGCCATTTGCAACAATAAGGTAAGAACAAAACACCACCAATGAAATTCAAATTAGGGGTGTGCACGGACCCCCCGCTCTGCCCCGCTGGCCGATCCGAAAATTTCGGATCGGCCCACTCCGCTCCGCGCCGCTCCGCCCATACTCCGCTCCTTTTCGCCGCGGAGCTCCGGCTCCGAAGCGGAGCTCCGCAGTGGAGGGGAGTGGTGCCAGGTAAGGCCGGGAGAGGAGGGCGGGAGGTTTACCGGGCCCTGCCGCCATCGCCGCCCATGTGGTGACGGCGGCAGAGCCCGGTAAGGGACCAAGGGGGAGGGGGGCCTTACCTGCCTCCGTCCGTGGTCCATCGGCGTCTTCAATTGAGCCCGCGGTTCAACCAGAAAGTCTGGGCCGCAGGAAAACTTCATGGTTGAACCGTGGGCTCAATTGAAGACGCCGACAGACCGCAGACGGAGGCAGGTAAGGGAGAGGAGGGCGGGGGCATTACCAGGTCCTGCCGCCGTCGCTGCCCATGTGGCGATGGTGGCAGAACCCGGTAAGGGACCAAGGGAGAGGGGGGCCTTACCTGCCTCCATCCGCGGTCCGTCGGCGTCTTCAATTGAGCCCGTGGTTCAACCAGGAAGTCTGGGCCGCAAGCGGCTCAGACTTCCTGGTTGAACCACGGGCTCAATTGAAAACGCCGATGGACCGCGGATGGAGGCAGGTAAGGGAGAGGAGGGCGGGGGGTGGGGTTACCGGGCCCTGCCGCTGTCGCCGCATGGGCGACAGCGACAGCGGCAGGGCCCGGTAAACCCCACTTACCTTTCCGGCTGTGCTCCGGATTGAGGCGAAGGATCCGCCTTCACCTCGATCCTCTTCGCCACGCTCCGCCGGCCCCCCAATCCTCTTCGCCTCCGCCTTAAGGGCAGGCGAAGCCTCCCTCTCCGCTTCTAATTTGCCGGTCCGATTAGAAGCGGAGCACATCCCTAATTCAAATACATGGGACGTGGGTGTGGTGTGGGGAGGGGAATATGCTGGGCACTCCTTGGGCTATGTGGATGCTCAACCCGCAGACCCGTGAACGCACTGCAGGCATCTGACTGAGATCAGGGAGGGGTGAACGTGGGGAAATCTGTTGGAGTCCCGGACCCAGTCAGGTGCCTGCAACATCCCAAGTCATTGTAGGGCACACTGATGGAATCCAGCTAAACATTATGCCTCTTTGCAGAATCTACCCAGAAGGGGAGCATTCAGTATAATGCACCACCATGGATAAACCTTGGACCTGATCATTGCGACTTCATGGCCTTTCACATGACCCATGATTTCAGTGGCGTTGGCTAGCAGTCCTGAAAACAAGAGACATTTTCCTCAAGTGCTTGAAACTCCTATGAAGTTTCTGTGAAGGTTTTGTCAGGGGGCTTGATGAACGTTGCTTTCATGAAAGCAATAGAATAAGGTTTATAATGACCAGTGTTGTTTTGAGACCAAGTGACACAGCCTGTGTCAGATTTAGCCTTGTAGCACCTCAAGCAAAAAGTCAAAGAAACCCCTTTTCTTTGCTCGTTATTTTTAATGACACATAGAGAAAAGAGGCTGCAGTCAAAGAAATTGTAGCCCTTCTAGAACATGCCACCCGAAGCAACTATTTCATGATGCTTCATGCTAGGGCAACCCCCCTGGATGCAAGTTACTCGTCATCAATGAATTGTGATGGACATCTCTATCTCGGTTTAGGATCAGCATGGGACAGACAGAACTTCTGGAGAAACGAGGAGATGAAGCAGGTGAAACTTCTAGTAGTCAGGGAAATGCAAGAATGGTTTCCTGGGTTTGTGAACTAGTTGATGGCCTTCCTTAAACTAGATTTGGTTTAGGATTAGCATTGCAAATCAGGAAGGTAAATGTGATTACAAAAACACACCCACCCACTTTCAAATGTGACTACAATACACCCAGCTGCCCACCAACATTTTTCTACATTACTGCTCATAGAGACACAAATCAATTGAATTTAAATACACAACAGCTTTCCATACTGGTCACCAGAAGATGATTCTTAGGACCAAACTTCACATTATGCTTATTATTGCTCCCCCCTGCATGGCCTGGAGTTTCAAGGGAAAGTTACCATTGGCACCAATGGGAACTCCCCCACCCCAATAGCTCCAGTCCATATGGCAGGGGGAAGGATTTTCAATTGGAATGCAACTATGGAGCAAAGATATAAGCCTCTACTTGTGGGGTAAAGATATAAGTCTCTAATGTAAGCATGATGTATAGTTTGGCCCTCAGTTCCATAGGTAAGGAACTATTTGCAAGCCTGTAAAAATCACTTAAGGTCATTTGTCCTGCTACCTGGATAATGTACCACATGTTATGTTTGTATTGACATGGATGGACACTCAAAATTAGTCTTAGCACACCTTTGTTGGAAGAAAGATTTGGGGGCCTTAGAGACACAGATATTCATTATCAATAGCAACACGGCAGGTATGGTTTCATTCCTACCTCTTCCACAGTTGCTTAGCCAAGGTTTTTAACAAGATTATACAATGGCAAACTTCTCTTTCTTGCTCATACATACACAGACATTCTTCCATTTCCACAAAGTATTGCTATCTCGATTTATTATGAAAGCAAAAACCATTTTTAATCTCATTTTCATTCTCTCTCTCTCTCTCTCTCTCTCTCTCTCTCTCTCTCTCTCTCTCTCGTTGTTTGGTTGTGAATATGAATGTCATCCAAAAACACTGGATGCTTTCTGCATTTCTATCCAAATAGCCCATTTGGACTGTTTATAGATAGCTGAACATTTTCCAACTGTACCTCTCTCACAGGTTTTTTTTTAAAAAAAAGTTTGTCATTTACATAGGCCAAGGTACTGTGGAAGCCAAAAATAAACAAAACAACAGGCTTGAAAAGTGTGGATGGAAAGCTCACTGTTGCCAGAACAAGCCTGTCATCTCTCTTTCTAAGTTTTACTGCACCAGAGGAGAGGTGAAGGACAGATCCTTGAGAGATTTCAATAATGCAAGAAGAGAAGGCCCATAAGCTACCCTCCAGTAGTTTTGTTCCTACGATGAGAAACAAAAATGCATTAAATGTCATATGAACGAATGGAAGACCAACATCCTATGTGGTGTGGTAGCTGGAATGCTGGCACAGGGAAAACCCAGATTTAAATTCCCTTTCCATGGGCACATCTACACCAAGCAGGATATCGCACTATGAAAGCGGTATGTAAAAGGCAGGAGCCACACTACTGCTTCATAGCGGTACTGAAGTGCACTGACAACTGTTGGGGCTCATTGACACATGCCATATACCACTTTCATACCGCTATATCCTGCTTGGTGAGGCGCCTGTCTTTTATATACCGCTTTCATAGTACAATATCCTGCTTGGTGTAGATGAGCCCCATAACAAACCCCACTGTAGGGGAACGCTGATCAAATTTGCAGATGACACAAAATTGGGTAGGATAGCTAATACCCTGGAAGACAGAAACAAACTTCAAAGTGATCTTGATAGGCTGGAGGGCTGGGCTGAAACAACAGAATGAAATTTAATTATCAAATTACACCACTGGCTAGTCTTGGGTATTATTGCCCTTCAGCTCAGGGCCATTTCAGGGCATGGCCAAACACCTGCTAATGGCCCATATGCCAGGATGGGCCTACTGCCAATAGCCCCCTGGACTTGCCCCTCTTCTTCATCATTGCAACTTCCTTGTTCACTTGCCTCTGACTCTGGTGCAGACAACAGTGGTGGTAAGAAGTAGGAGCAGCTGATGCCATGGCCTACTTGCTCACTGGCTCTCTGCCTGTCAAGCAAGCAAGTGGTAGCAACAATGAGAAAGAGAATGAGGAGTAACAGCAGCTGGTGACAATGGCAATAAGAAGGTTCCCTCATGGAGGGAAGGGGCCCACTGCTCCTTGGGCAAGGCACCCTCATTAACCTGGAGCCAGCACTGTCAGCAAGGAGGCCAACATAATGCCTGTGTTAGTGAGAACTTGTTATTGCTGTGCGGTTGTATTGTGTGGCACAGAGCGGAAAAGCACTGTTGTTTTTATACTGTTTTTATGTTTTTTAAATTTTTGTATACTTTTAATGTTTACTATTTTTAATTGTTGTAAACCGCCCAGAGAGCTTCGGCTGTGGGGCGGTATATAAATGTAATAAATAAATAAATAAAAAGCAGCAGTTTCTGCAGCTGAAACTCTCCCCACGGCCTGAGTTTGATCCCAGCGGAAGCTGGTTTCAGGCAGCCGGCTCAGGTCGACTCAGCCTTCCATCCTCCCGAGGTTGGTAAAATGAGTACCCAGTTAGCTGGGGGAAAGGTAATAACGGCCGGGGAAGGCAACGGCAAACCACCCCGCTATAAGGCCTGCCAAGAAAACGTCAGTGAAAGCTGGTGTCCCTCCAAGAGTCAGTAATGACTCAGTGCTTGCACGAGAGGTTCCTTTCCTTTCCTGTATTGTATTTTAGTTGTTGTTTAATATTTTTTGTACAGCAACCTGGAATTTGCTAATGAAGGGCAGCATATAAATATTTTATACAAATAAATATATATTTTTTCACCTTCAGGATAATGTTAGCCTACTGTACAAGTAATGAAATATTTTAAACACTCAAAATGAGCTTTATATATGCTAAGTGTTGTTGTTAAGCATCCAAGGGGATGCTGGTATGAATAACAAACAAATTCAAGGAAGCTATAAACAGCAAGAAGACTTCTAAGCACTACCCAAATGAGGAAAACATGAAAAAAAAGGTGAACAAATGAAAGTCAATAATAAGCTAAACAAACGAATAATGACAACAAAATCCTTATTCAACTATATCAGGAAGCAATAAACCACCCAGAGAGGTTGTTGGATTGTTAGATGACAAAGATGAATAGGTTGCAGAGAAAAAGAATAATTATTTTGCGTCTTCACAATAGCAGACACTGTGTGGGCATCAGAAGAATTAAGTCAAATAGAAGTGAAGCAATGTGAAGTTCTTGGCCAACTAAAAATAAAAATAAAACTGGCTAGCTGCTGAGTCTGCATGCTATACATCTGTGAGTAGTGATATCGTAAGCCCAGGGTCTGCTTCCAGAGACTTAGGGCATGGCTAGACAGGGCTAGGGTGACCATATTAAAAAGATGACAGGGCTCTGTACCTTTAACAGTTGAATAGAAAAGGGAATTTCATCAGGTGTCATTTGTATGTATACAGCACCTGCTGAAATCCCCTCTTCATCATAACAGTTAAAGCTGCAGGAGACCTACCGTACTGACCAGATAAGAAAGAGGGCAGGGTAACTTGCAAATAAATGCGAGGAGCCAGGAACCAGATAAAGGGTATGGAGCTCTGTAAACACTGTGCGCCCATCGGGGGTGGGGGGAATGGGGTCGGGTGCAATCCAGCTCCTGTTTCTTTAAAAAAAATATGGCGGGTGCGACGTCCTTCTCCTCCTGGGACATCGTGTGCCTTGTGTAGGTCAGCATATCGCGAGATCACCCCCCTCCACTCCACTCGTCTAGCCATGCCCCCAGCCAGCCCCTCTCACAAGGCCCCAGCAAGCACTTGGCCACCATTTGCCCCCCGCTGCCGAAATTGCACACTTCCCTAGGGTGACCATATGAAAAGGAGGACAGGGCTCCTGTATCTTTAACAGTAGAATAGAAAAGGGAATTTCAGCAGGTGTCATTTGTATATATGGGGAACCTGGTGAAATTTCCTCTTCATCACAACAGTTAAAGTCGCAGGAGCCCTCCCCTCTTTTGTATCTGATCACTCTAGTATAGCTCCTGCAGCTTTAACTGTGGTGATGAAGATGGAATTTCAGCAGGTTCTCCATATATACAAATGACACCTGCTGAAATTCCCTTTTCTATGCAACTGTTAAAGAGACAAGAGCCCTGTCCTCCTTTCCATATGGTCACCCTACACTTCCCCCTTGTGTCAATGGGACCTTTGTGGCCACCTGATTAATGCAGTGGGGGAGGGAGGGTACAATTACAGCAGCAGGGACTGACAGCTGCCAAGTGCTCATGAGGTGAAGCCAAGCCTCAGATGAAGCTCACACAGCCAACAAGCAGGAGTTGACGGCAGTGACAGGGCAAGTATCTGACAGGGCTTGTGAGTTCACCCAGCCCTATCTGTGAGTTCTGAAAGGACTAAAATATGAAATTGTTCTAACAAAAATAAGCAAGTTGTCACAAAAATCAGCTGTTCTATCAGAGGATAGAAACATAGTTCATGTAATACTAATCTTTATCAAGGGAGCCTGAGGGGAGAAGTGACAGGTTTGCTAGCCTAACATCTGTTCTAGGTAAATTGATGGAAAGCATGATTCAAACAGAACCGTTATATCTAGAAGAACAAGGCTTGCTGAAGAAATAGCAGCATGGCATCTGCAAAAGGAAGTCCTACCTCAGAACAACAAATATGTGGAGAATAGTAATTTGATATGAGAAGATTCCACAACCTAAAGGCAGCCTAAACATAATTTAAAATGAATATATAAAATTGGTATGTACTTTGAATTCCAAAAAAAAAAAAACATTTGAAGAAAAAAAACCCTCACTAAAAGTATTTTTTATGGGTAGGAGCAAATCTCCCTGGAACACCTCCAAGCTCCTCTAGATTGGTAGCTGCCATTTTTCATTCCAGACAATGTGTTGCATTGACACTGGCCTCAGCTGGACCTAGCAGTCTAGTGGGATGGATGGGTTAAGTTCTCACGATATTTTTAACGTGAGATGTCGCCCTCTGTCTACATGAAGCATGCGACGGCCTCAGAGGGTGAGGATGTAGCAGCTGCCATTTTAAAGCAAATTTCTTAAAGAAGAAGAGTACATGAACACTCGTGCGCAGAACGGTAGTTTTTTAAAAAATTTAAACTTAATTTTCCTCCTCCTCCCACCCCCAATGGGTACAGAGTTCCTGAGGAGTTCTGCACCCTGTGTGCAGGACCCAGCTCTGTGCGAGGAACTGGAAAAACTCGTGATGCCTGCCCACACATTCCGCGGTCTCGAGAACACAGAAAAAGCGGGCTCAAAGACAAGGGTGAGATCCCAGGGCAAGGGAGAGATCATCTCTCCCTGATCCCAGGATCCCCTGTATGTCATATGGACACACAGGGATGATCCTGGGGATCGCCCTGCGATTTTGCCCCATCTAGCTAAGATCACTATATAATGGAAGAATGCAAGCGAATTCTGCTTCTCCCCTGAGATATTAGCAATGGAGGGCATCTCCCTGCCCCCTGGATATCACAGTGTTTTCCAACTGAGCTGAAAGTTTGCTTTTTTGAACATTGCCAAAGGGTACCTTGCGTTAGAGAGCCTTTAAGGCCCCCGTTGAAGTGGAGGGGAGGAGGGGAAGCACGCTTGTCAGAGTCTCTAGAAAGTGTGCATTTCCCTCCACTGCCAGGGCTCACGAAAGGCGAGTGCTCGCAGAGTTCAGCCGCCCCCATTCCACAGGGTGCTCTCTCTTCTCCCATAATTGCCCAAATATGAGAGCAACTGCAACAACACCGACCTCACACAGAAGGCCTTGCCTAGCACACCCTTCTCAAGCCAAGCACCACCTCTTGAAAAGCCTGAGGAAAGGGTAAAAACAACACAACCTTTCCCCTATATGTGAGGGAACAAGGGAAAGGGTTTTGAAAAATAGGTTCTGTTGTTGAGGTACTGAACTTCAGCTATATTGGTAGATGTTTGTACACTGTTTAAAAATAACAGGTAATGAATCCGAGCTGACACGTGGTTTGCGGTAACAGAACACAAAGTAAAGTTTATTGAAATTGAACAGATCTTTGGTATTTCAATTAACATCAAACCTGCTTATTTTTATATTTAAAACTACAATCCCAAGTCCCTTAAAGTCCTATCTCTTCTCACTCCTCACACACCACATACTCTCAAGAAGCACAAGCCTCAGACAGTCCACAAGAATAATAATCAGAATCAGACTCAGGCAAGACAAGACCAAATTAAACTAACTCACAATACTCCTCCCTCCCTCTTTCTCACAGCATCACTAGCCACACCCATTCAGTCCACACTCACTAGACATACCTAAGGGATGGAAAGGTGGGTATCGCCACAGCAACCTTTCTCAGAAAGCTCAGGGGGTGCATTTATATATCTCACATTATACATATTAACCCTGTAAACACATCAGCTGCAGTGTTGCATCTTGGAACCTAACACTAACTTAACGGACTTTATGTCCTATGACATCAAAAAAAGAAAAGAAAAAAGTATTATCCATAGAACATGCCTTCCTAAACCTTCAAGCTCACACAGAGTTTGAGTGAATGACATTACAGCTCTCTGCCTTTCCTATTATTATTATTATTATTATTATTATTATTATTATTATTATTATTATTATTATTATTAAGCACAGTATTGTAATCATGTCATGAGAAAATTAGATTTTCCTCGGAATCCCATAAGGTTTTGTCTATGACTTTCATCCCACAAAAAAACAAGATGAAAAGAGAATCTGTCCTTTTCAACAACATGAAAACAGCTCATCCCAACCCGATGGTGACACTTCAGATGTAGTTTGAATTAACAATATGATTTTTTTTTCTCTATTAGTTTTCTGAAAGATGGCTTTATAAAATTAAATAAATATTCTTGAGAAAGACCTAATTAACCCTTCTCACACTGGTGGTATCTAGTCACAAATAGGAAGTGTATTAGCGAAGTATAGCAAATTGAAAACTATGGAGTACACCTGATCTCACTCCTTGTGTTGAACTAGCATGCAGAGGGGATTGTGGGGTTGCACAGTCTACCTCCACCCACTACCAGACGCACCTGCTACCTCTTCCCATCCCTGACAAACCAATGTCTTGAATGAGTTCTCCACCCATATATGTGCATATGAAGATAGCTCATGGGTGTCCACTAGATATCCATCAGGGGAGAGGGGAGCTACCCAGGGGCATTACTAGCTTTGAGTGGGACCCAGGCAAGTTGGGTTCCCCACCCACAGCCACTGCCCCCTGCAAACAGCCCCTCCCTTTTTATTTGTTTACCTGTTGGAGGTAGTGGTGGCTCCACTTCCTACCCCAGCCCCCCAGGCAAAAGGAAGTGCTGCAGATCCCACAGTCCAGTCCAGAAGGGCTCTATAATATCCCACAGAAGGTGTCAACTTCTCCTTCTCCTCCTCCTCCTCCTCCTAGCCCAGCTGTACTGGCAAAAAGAAGCACCACAGCAGCCAGCAAGGAAAGGCTGCAGGCCTGCCAGTGTGGCATTTTAAAAAGCTCCACCCACCCTTTAGTTCTGAAAAGCAGAGGTCTGAACGAAGCAGATACTGCTATTAAGGAGACACAGTCAATGGGGGACACTGAAGCAGTGAAGAGTGGTCTTTATGTTGCTGCTGTACCCTCATTGGCCATGTCACCCTAAAAGCAGCATTTGTTTGGTTCAGATCACTGCTACTCAGAATTTAAGGGGGGAAGTTCTTCTAAAATGGTGTACTATGGGACCTGCAGCCTCTCCCAGCTGGCTGCCATGGTATTTCCTTTTGCCAGTGTGGACGGGCTAGTAGAAGCAGGAGCCTCTGCCTTCAGGGGGACATAGGGGAGCCCTCCAAGGCCATGGGGCTCCAAACCTGCAACCCGAAGGCAAGCCCTTGTGATGCCAATAAGCAGCATGTGTCCAGTGGTGGGCAGAGTAGCCCACACAGCACCAAGAACTCTCCAAAAGTGTACTGAATGTACAAAGAGTTTTGTGTGAACCTCCCCGAACATTTCACTTCTTTAAATTATAAAAATGTGCTACTGCAAATATAGCTCCTTTGTGTGGGGGGGGGGCTCTTGAGATTCAGATTGGAGGGGGGCTTTTGTATAGATCAATGCTGTAGCAGCATCAAGCACCAGAGAGATGGGGAAGTTGATGCCCCCTCCCTCCTGCTGTTGCAAGGTAGCAGTGAACATGCAGAGGGTTGGAAACTCACAGGTGGCTTGGGAGAAAGGGGGAAGAGGAAAAATGGTGGGTGGAAATCTAGACCAGACAAGAACTTGGAGAAGATCATAAAGAAAGTGGGAGAATTTTTTGGCACAGCACTAATTTAAACTACTTGTATACCACTTGATATCCTAAGGTCTCTAAGTGGTTTACACAGAAAGCTGCCTTAAATTGAGTCAGACCAATGGCCCATTTAGCCCAGTATTGTTGACACTGACTGGCAGTAGATTCTTTCCCTGCCCTACCTGGAGAAGCTTTGTATTGAACTTGGGACACGGAGCCCTTCCCTAAGAACACTGAATATGAACATGAAAGAATGTTCCATATGAACATGGAAGAATGTTCCACTATGGGGAAAGGACCAAAGCTTTCCAGAATTTCTTTAAAATGCCAAAGGGTAGTATTGTGGTAGTATAGGACTGGGTTCAAATTCCCACTCACCCACGAAGCTCACTGGGTGACCTTGTGTCATTCACTACCTTTCAACCTAACCAGCTCACATCATTCTTGTGAGGATGCAATGGGAGGAGGAGAGTACCAGCACCTTCAAGGTCTTTACCTCAGACACGATAGCAACAATAGTGAACAGCAACATAGGGCATATCTAGACCTAGGGAGGGGAGGGGGAGGATCTCGCAATATGGTGATCGCGAGATCCTCCCCCTCAGTCCACACTCAGCGTGTGATGTCCTGGGAGGAAGAGGATGTCGTGCCCACCATTTTTTCCCTTGAAGATGGGGACATGAACGCTCCATCAAAAAGGTGAGGTTTTTTTCCCCAAAAAAGACTCCACTCCCCCTCCCCCTGAGGGGGACAGAGCTCCTGAAGAGCTCCATGCCCCATACCCAGTTCCTCGTGTTTACTTGCAAGGAGCCGGGGCTAAACCGGCATGGCTGCCCACATGTCCCGTGGTCTTGGGATCATCCTGAGACCATGGGAAAAGTCGGGATTAAAGCCATCCCGGTTATCCCGGGGAAAGGGAGGGATCACGTGGATGCACAGGGATGATCCCGGGACAATCCCAGGGATAACTTGTCATGTAGACATGCCCATAGTACCTTGTAAAATGAGGAAGTAGGTGATGTGGCTCAACCTAGTGCTGAGAGTTCAAAATACCATGCATGAGTGCATGGAAATATGCATGTCCACGAAGAGGGTAAGGAGAAGTGTTTATGGTCTCCCTTCAGCCCACTGTACCTGTTCCCAAGTCGTAAATGTGCTTTAATGAATGGAAATGCAAAACAAAGAAAAAGAAAATGAACCATGAGCTTAGCTATATCTCATGCCACTGTGATTGTGATTATCCTCCTGCTGTACATAAACTTCATTGCATCTCACTGCTTAATTAAACATTTTCACAAGGGACCGGTAGTGAATGGCACAGAGATGCTGGTAACCTGACACACAGAAAGAATCACTTCAAGATGGGTTGGAGACATAAGCAGACAAGTTGCTTTTCTTCATTCCATATAAGGCATGCCAAAGACATGCAATGGCTTTGCATTCTCAAGAGACAGGCAAAGACTGACATACATCTTGCCCAGCAACTACAAGCAGGTATCGTGTTGGTCCTCTGAAAAAATATGGAATGTCGTATTTCATTGATGGTTCAGGAACATGTCTCATTGACAAACGTTACAAAGAGGAGGATGACTGTGGACAAACCAGAAATTGCTTACAGAGAAAATGCACATTGAAATACATATTTGGAGAGAAAATACAACTTTCAATATGTATTAAAATACTGTTAACATTTGTATTTGGTGAGGATTTTAACATTCATAGATTAGTGTGGAAAATGGAAGGATTAGAACTATAGGTAAAAAAAAAAAACATGCAAAATGGCATCGGCCAGAATTAGACAGATTCCTCCATCCCTGGCAAGGAATAAGTATCAGGTTTCTCTCAAAAGTGAGAACAGTTATTGACCAAGATAGCATTTTTTTAAATGTTACAATTTTGGATCAAATTGCAAACAGTATCCTAAATTTAGGGGGTAATCCTATTGCCCCTAGGCAGCATCTTGGGTGGAGCATAAGATATTTTGGACTTCCAGCTCCTAGGTCGGAGTCAGTCTTTTGACCTTAGAGGAGCAACTTGAAAATCTGCCCCATCCCTCTTGCAGCTGCTGTGGAAAGAACTATGCTGGCTGCCTCTGTGAAGTTGGGAATGCAACCTTGGAGATGGGGGAAAGTGGGCATCTCAGTGGGTGGGGAGGAAAGGAGACTAGAGAGACATCTGGGCCTCCTTCTCTTGTCCTCTGAAACACCTTTGCTGATGGGCAAAAAGGCCTATTTAGCAAAAATGCAGGGTGAGATATCTGACTTCAGAGGCTTACGGTCATCAAGGGCTTAACCCATGAGATTGTGCCCTTAGCTGACATTAAACCAAAGGTCCCCATTTGATTGGACAGTTTTTGCAACCACACCTGGAATAGCAAGATGAGGCATGAGGCCTTGCTGTCCCAGGGCACATTTATTGCATTAGCTAGGACATATGTATGAGGATATTTGACCATCTAACACCTATCCCTGCCTCAAATTAGGGTGAGCCATACCTGGCCATCAGTTGGAGATAGTCTAATAGCTACCACTCTTGGCTTACCTCTGGGCAGATACATACAGTTTAATTGAAAGCACTGGTTTTAATCAAAGAATGAGTGAAAAGAATCAACAGGTAAACAACATGTAGATCTTGGATGCCTACTCCCTAGAATATATATTTTTAGTGATGCTGGTGAAAGTTGAAATTAGATAGCTCGTGAGATGAATCTGCTACATTTGTAATGCTTGGATGCGTACTGTGCTTGTCTGGCTATCCAATGAATTCCATTATTGAAATTGAGATTGATAGTGAGTGCCTCTTTTCTCACCTTTTTCAGCCAGAAAGACGCTTTTCTAAAATTCTTACTACTTTAGAAAACCTCCTTTCATGCTTGTATCAGCACTGTTGTCTTCAGGTATCATGGTACAACCTGACAGGCATTTTCAAGAATGGTCATATGACTACACCAGGGCATGTCACATGAATTGGTGGTCATGTGGGCCTTCCAGAAAGTTCTGCCAGGCTGAAACGCTCAGCTGTGGGCACACACAACATTTCATAGAAGAAGGGAGTCAGGAGAGGAGCAATTCAGCTTCAGGTAGTTGGCTGGCAGACAAGGAGACCTGTGTTTATGTAACAGTTTGTACATACAAAAGAGAACATGGAGTAATGGAGAACTTTCATCCGAGGTTGAACAGAGAAATTTGGGAACCTGGAAAGTTCACCCATCTCTACTTTTTGTGTAGCCTTGTTAGCTTTTCCTTTTCAGCCTGGAAATATATGCAGCTGCAGATAGAGGAGGGGGATGAGGACGGAGTTGGAGGAAGAGAAGGTGAGTGCACGCACATGTGCATGCACACACACCAACACACATGTACCTTTAATTGGTGCAGGTTGACGATAATTGTACTATCCTCTCATTTGGTTAAAAATAGCATTAATAACTTGGAGCAGTTGCTGGAGAGCACAAAAGCCAATTAGTCTCTTATAATTTAAGGCCAAGCTGTTCTGACACTAGCATTTACTCCCAAACC
Source organism: Elgaria multicarinata webbii (assembly GCF_023053635.1). Classification (NCBI taxonomy): domain Eukaryota; kingdom Metazoa; phylum Chordata; class Lepidosauria; order Squamata; family Anguidae; genus Elgaria; species Elgaria multicarinata. Next base: position 21,848,207 of record NC_086180.1, on the reverse strand, counting down.
CAAATTTAAGTGCCAGTAGAAGAGCGGAGAGAAATTTTGAGCCTGGGATTTCTCCAGCTTGCTGCTCGCCAAAGGCTCACAGATGTCAACAAAGATCGTGTTAATAAGAACAGTAATTAGTCAATGCTTTCAAATTTAGGATCTGTTAAAAACTATTCATTTCCCAAGAAACCCAGACATTTAGAGTGAATATACCTATTTAGAACAAAATGATGTGACGATATGAACAAAAATTAAAACATTAAAAATAAGCCTTTCACATCTGCTATGTGCTACAGTTTGAAATAAGATAATTGCTGCAGAGGAGAAAAATCTTCTTATGCTTAGCCTTGATTCCCCTCCCCTTTATAATAGCAGCTGCAGCACAAACTATACACACAAGTAAGTATAATTAAGGAGAAATAAAATTATTAGTGCAATCCTAGGCATATCTACTCAGAAGTAATCCTCAGTGAGTTCAGTGGAATTTACTCACAGATAAATGCTTATAGATTAGCAGTCTGAGAGTGTTCTGTGAAAGTTTTGTTTTGTTTTTTAAAATGAGCAAATTCTAGGAAAATATCCATTCTGTAACCATAAAGTTGAATACTTATTTTTCCAACCAACTCTGAGTGGCATGTATTCTTAGTCCCCCCTTTTATCCCCATGGCAGCTCTGTGAGATATGTTTGGCTGAGAGATAGTCAGTGGCACTCAGTGAGTTTTGTGAACTCAGATCTCACTGATCAAAGTGTCAAACTCTAACCACTACACAACACTGTCTCTCAAGATTAGAATCCCATAAGCTCTCAGCTCTGCCTATCAAAGCTCTCTGCCTATCAGAGGTGATGTTATTTCATAGATCATTAGAGGGAGGAAACACTCATCTTCCAGTAGTTTGCTTAGAAGTAGAAGCAGAGATATGCCATCTCTTCTGCACTTTAAGTCCTGCCTCAAACTCCCAGATGTTTAGACAGACTGCAGTTAGTCAACGGATATGAAAAGATTCTATGCATATATTCATTTATCTGAGGACAACATTAAAAAAAGTTTAGGGAGAAATCCTATGTCCCCTAGACAGTGTCTGGGGGACACAGGTTTTTTTTTTTCCTGTTTCCTGGCTCCAAGCTCAGAGATAGGGCACTAAGCTTGGAGCCAAGAAACTGTACTCCCCTCTCACTCCCCTCCCCTATCCAGCATGGAGAGAGCCATGCTGGCCACCTCTCTGTGCTCGTAAAACAGAGCACAGAGACAGGGAGAAGAAGGCATTCCCAGGAGAAGGGAGGGAAGGAGAACAGGCTCGTAGTCTAATAGTCTTTCTTACAGACTTTCCAGCCTCCTTCCCTCCCTCTCCCTGACACCTCTGCTAGATGGGCAAAAAATGCCCATCTAGCTTAAATGTAGAAAGGTGGGTGCGAGGTGCCTCCTTCTCTACACTGGATACTCATAAGCCTCTGAGATCATGGACTTATGTGTACCTGACGTCAAACCAATAGGCTTGTGCCCTTAAAAGCTGAATAATCAGACTCCTGCTTCAAATAAGCCAATGCATTCTTCTTTGCCTTTTTCCAGTTCTGCGTTACTTTGTTACTCACTCCTACAGTGAGTCTTCCCTAACCTGGGGAAGCTGCCTTGGATCATAATCCTTAACTTTCTTAACCATTGGCTATGCTGGCTGGGGCTGATGAAACTTGAAATCCAAAATGTCCAGAGGGCACCAGGTAAGGGAAGGCTGTCCAAGAGCATTATTCCTTGTTCATTAGCCTCCTTTTCAATGCTCAGGGGGGCATGCAGTGACCAACTAAAGACCCAGCCAAATCACCATCACTAAAAATAAACCAAATGGCCATATTTGGATGCTGTAGTTACATCTTGCATTATTGATCCTGCTAGTTGACCTCAAATATTCTTCCCAACTCTATGATTCTAGCCAGCTGTACCCAAGGACAAAATGGAAGAGGTATGTTTTGCACCTATTATGGAAAACCAGTAAAGAGGAGGAATTGTGGGTCTCAGGAAGGAGTTCATTCTACAACTCTCGGGGCAATTGAAATAAAACCCGTATACCTTGCTGTGATAATCCTTACTTTATGTTAGGATCTTGCACTAAAGTTTTAATTTGTATCTAACCAGAAACATAAATCACAGGAGTATGTGTCCTGATCAAGAACTAATAGGCTTTGTAGATTTTAATTTCAGTTATGAGAAATGTTTGTCTAACTTTATACTTTTGCATATGCCTGTTTCAACTTCGTTATCATTTTTGAACTAAATTAAGTTTTCAGGGTTTCCAGTATATTAAATATTTGTTATCGGGAGCTGCCAATCAATGTACAGTTCCCACTACCAACTTCTGTCTACTAATGAATCAGCACACCATATCTAAGGGTGCTTTCTTAGGCATGCTTAGACAGAGAAAAATCCAACAGCTCCCAGCATGTCCTGACTGATATGACTGGTTGGGGCATGATGGGAATTGTAGTACTTTTCTCTCTCTAAACTCACATAGGATTATGCCATAATAAAGAATCAGCCACTGCATTATCCTAATTTAATGAAAGAATGCACCTCCCTATTGTGAATCATGATGTCTATGCCAAAAGTTTCACAAAGTAGGTCTGGACTTACAAAAAAAGAAAGATACTGTAAAGCTACCTAGTATTGATGGGCAGGGCCAGAACATCCAAGGAATAGTGGGAAGGAGAAATTATTTTGAAGATGGACAGGTTGGGGGGGAAATCACGCTTTGGAGGCACAGCTAAGATGAGAAACTTGGTGGAACATGAAGAAAGGGGAGGTAATAATTCAATCAACCTTACAGAAATCCGCCATGCCTTCCTCACACCCAATGCATAAAGGGATGGGCAAATCAATCTATTTCTGATAGTGATGGATGAATCAGTCCATTTCTAATCTGAGACAGTTTGACATGACACAGATTAGTCCAGAACATGTCCATATAATCCCATTCTATCCAATTCCTGCATCATTCTGCCAGTTTTTAAAATACCCACACAAACATTCACATTTATTGTCATACAACTTTTCCCCTAACATTTTGTACACAATTACCCCTAATACATGGATTTTTGTATGCAACGTTCCTTAACATAAGAAATTTTGCACATAACTGTCTCTACTATATGCATTTTTCTATCCAATTTTGAGCTGAAAATTGCATTGTAAAATTCGTAGAATCATAGAATAGCAGAGTTGGAAGGGACCTACAAGGCCATCGAGTCCAACCCCCTGATCAATGCAGGAATCCACCCTAAAGCATCCCAAAGGATGTATGCACCCTGAAGGATAATTGTGTTCCATACTTTGTTTGCATGAATTATGTCAGTTTGTTTAAAAATGCAGACAAAACAAAATTCTTCCCCAACCCAAATTTCTGTTCCATGTCACTTCCACATGCCTTCAGCCATAAACCATCCGGCTCCCTCAATCGGCATTTTTTGTTTGTTTGTTTGTTTTAAAAAACACCCTGCACAAATATTTATATTTAAGTGCTTATTTAAATTCTTAGTGTTGGGGCTTTGCTAGACCTGCCGGCTTATCCTGGCAGGGAGGCGGGGCGGCAGCGCGCTGATGTTAGCGCACGCCGCAGCAGCTCTCTCACCCGCCCTCCCCCTTGCCATCCCCCCTTGCCATCCTTCCCCATGCCCCTCTCTTCCCCCCCCGGGCCGATGGGCACAGCGCTCGTATGAGCGCTGTGCCAGGTCCGCAGCTTTTCGCGGCTACTCGCGAGTAAGTGAGTAGCCGCAAAAAGCCGCTGACCTTCCTAGACGTTTCGCAGCTCCGGCCTGAGGCCGGGGCTGCGAAAAAGGCGTGTCATAAGCAAATTTATGCTTTGCTTATGGCGCGTTGGAGGAGGCCTCAGTGCAGCCTGGGCCCGGATTCCCCTGTGTGTCATCTGGACACACAGCAGGGAAACCGGGTCTCAAGGTGCGCTAAGGCCTCGTCTAGCAAGGCCCTTGCTTCCTCTAAAAATACACATTTTTAAAAAATGCATTTTGATTCATTTAAACTGGGGAGAAAACTGTGTTGCAACGTATTGATAAGTGCAAGATCTAGTGGATAGTTCAGTTGTGATATGCACATCAGTTTAAAGATTGTATTGGGATTCACAAATATCAAATTCTTCAAGTATCTCTAATTGCATCTTCATCTAGCAAGGCTCTAGGATTTCCCAACAGCAAAGCAATGAGGTAGGCTCGGAGGATGACAAGAAAGGAGAGGGCCTTCTTGGTGGTAACCCCCCCCCCCATGTTGAGGAATAGTCTCCTCACTGAGCGCTACCTGGTGACAACATTGTCATCTTTTCAGTACCAGCTTGAGATTTTCTTTTACTCCTCGGCATTTGATAGCAGATGAAGGGGCATTATGTTGATTGTTTATCAGATACTGATATCTTATTTTAACTATTTTTAGGGTGACCATATGAAAAGGAGGACAGGGCTCTTGTATCTTTAACAGTTGCATAGAAAGGGGAATTTCAGCAGGTGTCATTTATATAAATGGAGAACCTGATGAACCTTATTTACTGTGTTATCTGTACAGCACCATGTACATTGATGGTGCTATATAAATAAATAATAATAATAATAATAATAATGAAATTCCCTCTTCATCACAACAGTTAAAGCTGCAGGAGCTATATTAGAGTGACCAGATACAAAAGAGGGCAGGGCACCTGCAGCTTTAACTGTTGTCTTGAAGAGGAAATTTCACCAGGTTCTTCATATATACAAACAACACCTGCTGAAATTTCCTTTTCAATACAACTGTTAAAGATACAGGAGCCCTGTCCTCCTTTTCATGTGGCCACCCTATTTTTAGCTATTTAAAATTGTGTTTACAATTTGTAAATTGTAAAAAATGTTTTTAGAATTTTTATTATGTTTCTACAATTTTTATTATGTTGTATTATTGAGATGCATTTTTGTGAACTGCCCAAAGAGCTTTGGTTATTGAGTGATATAAAAATTAAATGATTGAATATTCTCTATTCTCACAATATTTTCCCCATTATGTAGCAAATAACATCCTTCAATCTTTCACATGGATTAGTTTCCAGTTCCCTTACCAGTACCAGAAAAAAGAGAAAACCCAGAAGCCAAGAAGCAGTATGAACTCAAGCATAAATGTATGTGTAACACCTAAGGTGGCCTTATTCAACCTGGTGCCCTCCAAATGTTTTAAACTACAACTCCAGCATTTCTAATCATTGGATATACTGGCTGGGGTGATGGGAGTGGAAATATTAAAACATATGGAGAGCACCAGGTTCATCTAGGGCAGGGATGCACAGCTTCTGGCCTTCCATATCTTTTGATCTAGAACTCCCACAAGCCCCCACCATTGCATATGTTGGCTATCGCTGATGGGTGCTGTAGGACAAAGCATCTGGAGGGACACAAGTTGTCCATCATGGTTTCACTTAAACTGAACTCAAACTGAACTAGGTTTTAACTTAAATATAAAAAATTGTGAAGGCATGAGTGCATATATGGAAGCAAGTAGGGGTGTGCACGGACCCCCCACTCCGCTTCACTTTAAGATCTGCCATTTTTGGATCGGCCCGCTCCGCCCCGCCCCCACTCCGCCTGTGCCCACTCCGCTCCGCTCGGAGCTCCAGATCCGGATCCAGATCGGAGCTCCGGTCCCCCCCCATAGGGGGGGTTACTGGGCCCTGCCGCCATCGCCGCCCATGCGGCGACGGCGGCAGAGCCCGGTAAGGAGGAGGGGGGCCTTACCTGCCTCCGTCCGTGGTCCGTCGCCGTGTTCAATTGAGCCCGTGGTTCCACCAGGAAGTCTGGGCCGCAAGTGCGGCCCAGACTTCCTGCTGGAACCACGGGCTCAATTGGAGACGCTGACGGACTGCGGACGGAGGCAGGTAAGGGAGAGGAGGGCGGGGGGGTTACCGGGCCCTGCCGCCATCGCCGCCCATGCGGCGACGGCGGCAGAGCCCGGTAAGGGACCAAGGGGGAGGGGGCCTTACCTGCCTCCGTCCGTGGTCCGTCGCCGTCTTCAATTAAGCCCATGGTTCCACCAGGAAGTCTGGGCCGCAAGTGCAGCCCAGACTTCCTGCTGGAGCCACGGGCTCAATTGGAGATGCTGACGGACCGCGAATGGAGGCAGGTAAGGGAGAGGAGGGCAGGGGGCGTTACTGGGCCCTGCTGCCGTCGCCGCATGGGCGACAGCGACAGCGGCAGGGCCCCGTAAACCCCACTTACCTTTCCGGCGGAGCTCTGGATCGAGGCGAAGGATCCGCCTTCACCTCGATCCTCTTCGCCACGCTCCGCCGGCCCCCCAATCCTCTTCGCCTCCGCCTTAAGGGCAGGCGAAGCCCCCCGCTCCGCTACTGCTTCTCCGGTCCGATTAGAAGCGGAGCACATCCCTAGAAGCAAGTATATTTAACATTGTCAGTATCCATGGAAGCACATTGCTTGGGATAGAAAAGAGAATGGGTATGCAAAGAAACCAGTGCTAGCTGATGTGTTGATTAGTATGAGTTAACTAGAATAGAGACATATGGGGTTAATTGGATAAAGGGTTGGTTAGGGAAAGGAACAATTGCCTTAATATAACCAGCTTTTTAAAGCTACAGTAACTTTGGGATGGTTTATAAGTAATTTAAAAGAAATGGTAAGTTGTTGAAAGCAATTTAATATCAAGTTATTTAATATAACATTTGTCTATAGTTATATATTTATAATTTTAAATTTATTATTCCTTGGTTTCAATTATTAGGGTTATTTTGTCCCATAACTAAATCCAGCAACTGGATGTGATAAAGAGTAACCAGGAAATAAGAGTTCATATGGTGGTAGTGGAAAAGGAAGTAAGGAAGGTAAAGTGAGCCTCCACTTATGAAAGTTACTAGTCCTCAATGAGATGTTCCCCTCACATCAGTCACTGGTGGTGAGGATCCACAAGTTGGTGTCTACTAGTTGGTTAACTCAAATCACAACTTGGTGGTAACAATGATGGGATACTCTGTAGATGGTAGCATAGGTAATTCCGCCAAGAGTTTTGTCCGTCATCACCATATGCCTTCTTAAATATTGGCTATATTCGAGAGAACTCTTCTTCAGCACTAAGTGGGGGATTAACTCACCTGAACATTTGTTAAAAACTTAGTCTTGTGCACAAACAAACCTTTCATTGCCATAGAGTATGTGGGAATTATTTGGCACTACTTAATGCACATTCATGGGGATAAATATTGGTTTTAAATTTGATGGGGGAAATAAAAGGGGGTAGGATTTGTTCCATTTATGGTAAAGGGCTGACTTCAGTGTTCCCATGGAAACACAGCAAAGGGCTTTCCTTAGGCAGTGGCTGATTACAGTTTGAATGTCATTTGCATTCATGATTAAGTAGCAGTATAAAAGGACTGAGGTAAAGAATTAAAAAAGCAATAAGAGGATAAAAGACCTTTCAATCACTGCTCCTCAGCAGTTTTAATTAAATATAAGGGAGAGATACCAGAATTTCATGAAGTTTTATTTAATGGTTGGGTAGTTGTTGCAATAGTATTAAAAAAATCATTGTCATGAGCCTGAACTGAGAGCAAGTGAGTCACATTCCCACTAGACCAAAAGAACAGGTAAATCATCTCGTTCTACCAGTATCTTGGCCAACATATATTAATTATACAACTTTCAAGACTGAAATTCTAGGATAGCCAAGTACTTTTATCATTACTACTCATGTGCAGTATTGCCTTAATATTAAATGGCAATAAGCCCCCATTGTAGAAGGACTTTTTTCTGTATGTATAAGTAGGGATGTATGAGAAATTCGTTTCAGTTTGTTTTTGGTCAGGATTTACCCAATTTGCATCTTCTGAATTGAACACAGACTTGGATATCATCTGTGAATGAAGTCTCCACATTTCTGAGTTTACTACATGATTCACAGACCTCCCAAAATGTGTTTGACAGTAGGCATGTGCTCCGCTCCGATTAGAAGCGCAGAAGCAGGAGCGAATTGGCCTGCTCCGCCTTGCCCAGAGGCGGAGTAGAAGTGGACCGCGGACCCCTAGAAGCAAGGCGAAGAGAAGCGCCCATTTTCGGAGTGCTCCGGTTTCCGCGGTCCCATTCAATCGCCATTTTGAAACATTTTGCCCATAGGATTGCATTGCGGAAAAGAAAGGGGGATAACTGTGTTGTTTTTGAAGCTATCCTTCTGAAAATTCTTGTGCTTGGAGAGTCGTGGATGGGGGTCATTTTGAGCCCACTCTCAGCTCTCTGCGTGCTGCGGTTCGTGTGCTAGAATTTTTTAAAAACCGGTGGGAAAATACCTTTTCCGAAGGGCTGAGGGGCAGAGTCAACTCCCGGTCATGATCACATGATCCCAAAGTTGGAGGAGGGGATAGGCAAAACGGGTAACTTGGGATTCTGGGAACTTCTCCTTCTTAGTCTGAACGGACTTTTCCCAGTGTTTTTTAAAACAGTAGCCCCACCAAATGCACAAACACAACCTGTGAAATCATATACTAAGCCAATATTAAGAGATAGAAACACAGCACTGCTACCCACCCTAACTTTGGGGAACAACTGAAAAGATGTGGTGCAAGGGGATGAGCTCCCCTAGAGCACCCCAAGTGGACGTGCCCCCACTCTCTCCTGTACTTGGAGGGCAATCAGAGCCCTCCAAAGAGAGTAACCTGGTGGAGCAATGCCTATCATGAGTTGAAGTGACAGTTCTACTCCACAGCTCTCGTGGTGAAGCAATGGCTTTCATGAGTTGAACTGGCAGCTGCTTCCCCCTCCCCTGGGTACGTCCCCCTATTGCTGGTAAAAGACAGATATGGCTTTTTTAAAAAAGTTCTTCTTGTTGTTTATTCAGCAACACTGCTGCTTTTAATTCCACCCCTCCTTTGTTTATTTATTTATTTATTCCATTTTATATGCATTACTGGCTTATCCTTGGCTCACTTCCTTATGCCCCCAGAAATGTCTGCTGCCTGCCTGCCTTCCCTCTCTCCTCCCCTGCCTGCCTCACAGGGATGTTGTGTGTGTCTGGCTTTGACTCAGGAGAGAAGTCCTTCCTGCGCTCACTTGGAGTTTTGGAAGTTCCAAATCCATTTTTCAAGTGTGGAAGAAGATTCATATAGGTTTATCTCTACTCCCCAATTCATGGCATGTTGGGATTTCCTTTGAAATGGCCCCATTGAGATGTCTGCAGGTTTAAGCCCCGCCAAAAAACAGGGGATGATGGGACTGCCTTGAGTCTGGGCGTGCATGTGTATCCCTGGATAAACTATCATGGTGGCGAGTTTGAGGTTTTTAACGTGCAAATTGACAGAGCTATCGAAAGGGGTGTGAATGGGGTGTTGGATTTTCATAAATTCCCCAAAATTCAGGGGATGATGGGATTGCCTTGAGTCTTGGCATGCGTGTGTATACCTCCATGGGGTGTCATGGTGCCAAACGTGAGGTTTCTAACTTTCACAGAAAAAAAGTTGTATACTTTTTAAGCTTAATGCAAGCCTATGGGGGGGGGAAACGGAGCTCCGATCCGGATCCGGAGCTCCGCAGCGCAGCAGAGCGGACATAGGCGGAGCGGGGGTGGAGCGAAGCAGCCCAATCCGCAAATTGCGGATCTGGAAGTGAAGCGGAGCGGGGGATCCGTGCACACCCCTATTATATTCCACTTGGAATTTAAATTCCTACGGTTGCTTCCTGAAACCTACCAAATATATTGCCTCTGTTTTAAATTCCACAGCTTGATTGGTTTTTGTCTTCTTTCTTCCTTTGTTTCATGTGTATTTTGTTTCTTCTTTCTGCTCTACATTTGCTTCCATTTCCCATTAGGCTCCAATTTAAATTTGTTAAATTTGTTAACCCCTATTTGACAGCATGCGTGTATTTGAATAATTTGCATGAAAAGTTGCATACTTTTGAAAATGCACAGAACACACTTTAATCAGTGAGAGAAGAATAGATACAATTGAAAGATGTGCACAAGAGATGCATACTTTTGGAAAAGTACACACAAAAAGTATGCACACATAAGAACACGAGAAGAGCCCTGCTGGATCCAACCAATGATCCATCTAGTCCAGCACTCTGTTCACACAGTGGCCAACCAGCTGTTGATGGGAGACCCACAAGCAGGACATGGTGCAACCACTAGTATATACAGGCTTACTGCCTCTGATACTGGAGGTTGCACTTATCAATCAGGACTAGTAGCCGTTGATAGCCTTTTCATATTCACGTGGAAAAAAAAGAAACAAGTCTGCAGTAGATACGAGACAAAATGAACTTCAAGTTAGAATTGAAAGACTTTGATGAACTGAAGTTTTCCTTGTGCACACATCCCTATGAACTAAGGTCTGTTTTCAGTCCTCATTCTGCTTGACATCTCTGCTACCTTTGATACAGTTGATCACTATATCCCTTATAGTGATTCTCCTTATACTGGAGATAGCACCCCTATGATTCCCTTGAGGAACTGGCTCTCTTTATACCAGTGGCTTCAAGTTCCCCAGTGCCTGCTCATCAGTGCACATTGACTGAGAGGTGATGGAGCACTAGGCACAAGGCAGAGGCCCTGTCCCTTTAGGGCTACCCACTCTTCAGGAAGTGAGTGGAGCCAGGGAGGGATAGAATATCTGGGCCAGGAGGTATATAAGCAACAGACCATGTTATAGCAACTTGTCCAGTTGGCATTATCCCAGATTTTGCAACTCAACCCTCAACCCTATCTGCTCCCTGATAGACTGACTAAGCCACCCACAGCCCCCCACTCACTGTCAGTAGAAGACAATCCTTGATCCCAGTTAATCAGGATAGTTTCTCCTACCTCCCCCCACTCTCAACACACAATTGAATAGTGGTACTGTTAATTGCAGTATGGGACTATGCTTATGACTCCAAATTGAGAGTGCAGAACCACATGATTAGTCCTAGAAACTAGATGGAGTTCAACATTTTCATTTATTGTGTGTGCTATGCAACCCAACAGGTAACCTGGACATGGAAACCAGCGTATGTGTTCACATGATGCTTCGTTGTTCAGGTCACTGTTTTTGGATTGTACTCATTTGTATGCTTCAGGTTGTGATAACCACTTTCTAGTACAATTAAAATCTAAATTCTGGCCTTATTTCAAACCTATGGGGACACTGACAGAGATCAAGTTAATTTTGAATGCTGTTGGGTTTGTATTGAGCTCAGGGCAAACGATGACAAAGAAAGGTGTTGGCAGAGAAGCCAATGAAAGAACGGAATGACATTGGGCTAAAAACAAAATGCAAAGAGATTTTTTTTACACCTTTTAAATACAATAAAACATTTTATCGACAGCTGTTACTGTTAGTCCTTAATTCTCCTTCAAACTGTCAAGTCTGCTTAATATAGTTTTCAAAAATGAAAACCAGATGTTCCTGTCTTTTTCCTCCTAAGTACCAAATTGTAAATTGGGTGGGTTGCAAGGCTGTGTGAGTGCTGTACATTTTATGCTCCGGTGAACATGACATGTAGTGTATGCCTATTTTACCCCCCTTTCCTACATCATCTTTCTCTATTTTGCTAGCTGTGCATCCTATGGAGCCAGCCTTGTGGGAGAATGAGAGCAGTTACCGTATGTGAAAAGACACTGGCAGCAGACTAACTTAATATCAGCCACAACATGTCTTCAATGATGCAATGTACAACTGATTCCCTCCAGATCTCCAGGGTAAAGGCACATGATCAGTACTTTGCAAGTCTGTACTGCTAATGAGTTGCCCCAGGCACATGATAAGTCTAAGGCAGATGGCCTCCCAGATTCAAATCCAACTCTCACCACTAGAACAAGACCACACTGGCTCTGCGCCCTGTAGCATATTCCCCCCCCGCCCCCGTCCTGCTTGCAGGATCCATCTTTACAGAGGCTGCATTATATATTTTAAGGGCAAAGAAGGGGCAAGATGGATTCTGATGGGGCCAAGCTTTGTCTCGCATCTTAAACCTTTCCAAACACAGTGATCCTAAAACTTTTTACTCAGAATTACATAAAACCTAATCTGTTGATCAGATGTATATTTAAGTAACTGTGTTTAGCACTGCAATCTTAATCAACATTCTAATTTAAATTTATTGTTGTTTTTAATTGGTTGTAGCTACTCAGTGCTGCTAAAAATACAATCCTTTTTTTTCCCTGAACAGGGAACAATTATGGGTATTCTTCTTTAACCAAAGCGGACTTTATGCGGGTGGAAAGGGCACACACCAGTGGAAATTTTCCCAGTATGGAGTCAAAGCGATTGATAGCTTCATCTGTTGAATTTCAGCCTATTAAACAGCTGTTAAATGTACATGCACCTGGGCAGGAAGAAAATGAGAAGGTAACCATGGTTACCAAGTTGCATCAGAAGTGCCTTAAGAAATGGTCCAATAAAGTGATTCAGACAGCACATTCATCACACCTCAGGGCAGTGGGGCAACAAAAGATATAAGGGAACCCTGGGCAGAAGAAATCCTAAGGAGATTTTTTTTTTTAAAAAAAAGATCACCTTGATGCAAGAAGGATGACATCTTTTCACCCTCTATTAAAGCTAGAATACTGAACTGTTCTGTAAAAGAGACACATGTACCTCTTAGCCCAGGAGTAGGCAACGTGGGCCTAATCTACACCAAGCAGGATATTGCAATATGAAAGCTGTATGAAAGCTGTATATAAAAGGCAGGAGCCACACTAAGCAGGATGTAGCACTATGGAAGCAGTATGAAAGTGGTATATGGTATGTGTCAATGGGCCCCAACAGTTGTCAGTGCACTTCAATACGACTATAAAGCAGTACTGAGCTCCTGCCTCTTACTGCATATACCACTTTCATTCCACTTTCATAGTAGAACATCTGCTTGGTGTAGATTAGGCCCTGGTTCATGCCAAATGTTTTGGACTATAGTGTCCATCAGCAACAGCCAGCCTAGCTAATGGTCAGGGATGATGGGAGTTATAATCCAAACCATCTGGAAGGCATGGGGTTGTAGTCCATTTAAGCCTTTGGAGATCCAAAACTGCCATGTAGAAGGCAGGGTACACCATCTGCCAATAGGAGAAAACTTCCCTGTATTCTCAGGTTGGGATATTATTACCTGTGCAGCATTTGATATTTTTCTTTCCATCTCAGAATCAGCCTTGCTTCATCCCTCCCTTCCTGCTCAGATGCAAGGTAGCAACCATTCATGAGGGAATGGTTTACAGCCTGTTTGGAGTTACACTCCACACTACCTTCTAACTGAATCCTGGGCAGTGCATGGAGCAAGCCAACTTGACTAGTTGAAGCTGAGGCTAAAGGAACCAGTAGCTTATTGGCAATGGAAATGAACCAATTGCCCCTGCAGCATTTGTACCATATGCTTAAAAAAATGGGTTCCACTAAGATCCAAGCCTGTGTTTCTCTTCCTCGGTCTGTTTAATTCATATCCCTGTTTTCTACCAACAAGCAGAAAACACATTAATCTAAAACCATCTTATATAAAACAATCATCATCAAAATATCAATCTAATCATTACAAAAATGTACAAATATCGGAAACAAATATAACCATAAAAGACAAACAAGACCAAGCCACACCATAAAAACTACTATAACAACAGTACAAGCATGAGGCCTCATAAAAACAAAGTGGACAGAATCCAACAAGTCCTTACATCCCTACTGATTCTCTTGCACCCTACAGGTTCAATCTCTGGCATCTCCAAGTAGGCTGGGAAATTATTATTATTATTATTATTATTATTATTATTATTATTATTATTTCCTACCTTTTGCCCAATGCTGGGCTTCAAGGTGGCATTACAAAATTTTAAACATATACATTTAAAACCTATAAATAGAAATAAACAAAAGTTTAAAAATATATTAAATATGTTCCAATATTAAAACATTTAAAATGTTTAAAATGACAATTTATAAAGTCCTTGTCATAGACAAGTCCTTGTCACAGACAGAGGTCCAGATTATTCACTGTCCCCTTAGTGAGCTGCCATTTCCCACAATAATAGTGGCTTGTGGTTTTCCTGGAATGTAGTGTTGCATAAATAGCAACTGTAAGTAGCCATTTACACAACATCACAGGTGTAAATGACCACATTACACCTGTCATGTTGTGTAAATAGCCCTTTTACGGCTGCTATTTATGCAACACTACATTCCTGGTGCTTGTAGATTGTGTAGCATTTGGCAAACAGAGTCTGAGAAGTGATGGCCTCTCAACCAGTGGGGTCCAGGAAGCTGAAGTGGGAGGGGGGGAGTCTGCCAGACACCACATCCTCTCTTAGAGTCCTACAACATCCCTATTTCCACAATTAAACAGGAATGAAACAAGCAAATACGATTCTAACTTTTGATAAAAGTAGCTGGAGGCTAACGAAATAGTTTTGGGGTGTTTTGGCCAAGTGGCCAATTTCATATCTTAGACACTACCATAGTCAGCTTGTTTATTTACAGTATTGTTTCTTTTCCTTTTGCCTGAAAATCCATGCATGCTTTTGTGTATTTCCCCTGAATATACACATTAGATATGATTGCATTCTACCCCTAATGATTATAGGGTATTTGTGCACTCACCCCCCCTTGCAAAAGGACATTATTCCATGTGTGTTTTTCAAAGGCATGAACACGATTACTTTGGTCCGCAACTCACATTGGAAGCTCTGAAACATACGGACATTGACCGCAGATCATATCAGAGTCTGTGGTCGATCTGGAAGGTGTGAACTGTATAAATCCTGAACAGAAATAATCTGAAATGAATTTCTCATACATCCTTCCCCTCACACAGGCCACATTTTTAGTTATCCTCATAGTATACTCTATGTTCACTTGGCACTGTTTTAACTACAAAAGAAACATTTCTTTAAAACGTCAGCAGTTTATTCTCAAAGCAACAATGTGGAAATAATTAGGCAAAAAGGTGGAATCCATACCACAGTCCACAAGCCAGACAATTGTACTAGCCATTAATGGAAAGGAAGGAAGGCAGGTGCACATACAATTAATTAGAGCCAAAATGAAATGTCAATCCTCAATTCACCAACTTATTCACCAGTGGTAAAAGTTGGTGGGTGCATTTTAGCTATTTTTGTGGGGTGAGGGTAAATTTTGAAGGAACAGGCATCAAACAGCAATGGAGTCTGCTGTTCAGATACTGATGGACAACTTCAAGATTCCTACACTTCTGACTTCTTCTATCTTTAAGCTTGGGGCAGTCCTTCAAATAGAGAACTGTCCTCTCAAAGCTAGGACACATGGCCACCTTACACATCTACTTTTCATGGTACCTCACCAAGCTTGTTCCCTGCCTCAAGATATGGGGTTCCTAGTTCCCTGGACCCACTAACATGCAGCTCAGTTCCAGATGTTGGTGTTTTCTGGCCAGTTCTTTAACATCTTCAGCAGTGTCCTTGCTTACTTTTATTTCTGAAGTTTCATTTGTGAGGAAACTCAGCAGTTGTGTCCCCAGTAAGGATGTTCAGAATATATAAAATCTGTTCTGTCTGTGTTTTGTTGATAGTCAGGCAACTTTCATTCTGTCATCCTCCCATCGTTGGAATCAGGTTTTTTTTTTTCAGTTTCCAAATTTGCACAGATCCACATTTGCTTAATTTCCCACAAAATGTGTGTTTTCACACGTTAGCCTTCAGCACATTTTTGGCTGTTTTTTTTTCTTTCTGTTGGCATATTTTTAATGAAGAAATTTGTGCAGAATTCTTGAAGATTAGGAAAGTAGTCCACAATTCCATGGACTCTGTCCAACTAGGGGAAAGCCAGGCTACTCCAGAATCCATAGGCTGGATTCATAAAATTCTGAACTCATTTGTTTCCCTTTTAGATTTCTAGGACATCCCTAGCATTACAGAATCCCCACCCCCACCCCAAGCTCTGTCACTGTACTGTAGGCTTTAAGAGAGTACAGGACCTTTCAAAGTTAGCAGCTTATTTTGTGTGCAGTGTTGTTAAACAGCAATTAGCATTTGTGTGGTGCATTTCCATGGCAGAACAAAATGTTACAATATATGTATTGCATCCAGTTCTGGACACCACACTTCAAGAAGGATGCAGACAAGCTGGAGGGGGTTTAGAGGAGGGCAACGAGGATGATCAGGGGTCTGGAAACAAAGCCCTATGAGAAGAGACTGAAAGATCTGGGCATGTTTAGTCTGGAGAAGAGAAGATTGAGGGGAGACATGATAGCACTCTTCAAATACTTGAAAGGTTGTCACACAGATCTCCTCTTGAACATCCCAGAGAGCAGGACATGGAATAATGGGATCAAGTTACAGGAAGCTAGATTCTGGCTGGACACCAGAAAAAACTTCCTGACTGTTAGAGTAGTATGACAATGGAACCAATTACCTAGTGAGGTCATGGGCTCTCTCACACTAGAGACCTTCAAGAGGTAGCTGGACAGCCATCTGTCAGGGATGCTTTAAGGTGGATTCCTACATTGAGCAGGGGGTTGGACTCGATGGCCTTATAGGTCCCTTCCAACTCTACTATTCTATGATTCTATGTATTTATCTGATACCCTTTAGATTGTTATATTAGCAATGGTGCAACAGAAAAGTTCACCAAAATACTCAAGATGAGATATCTATCTTTGCAGGAATGTGGAGTTTGGGAAATAACGAGGTGGACACTGAAGTTGGGATTTAAATAGGGGCAAATTTATTAATAGATCTACAGAAAGGGTAAACCTAAGTGGGCATCTTTTCTAATCCAACCTTATGCTGTTGTTTTATTGGGTGAGACATTCATGTTCTGAGAGTGCCGCCTCAATGTTCGCCATCTCCTCAGCTTCCCCTTTTGGGGTAGAGAGGGCTTCTGTGTCACCCCCCCCCCCCATGCCGTGTGGCTCCAAGTGGTTGAGGAAGGTTGGCCTCAAAGGTAACACTTATCACCGCCAGTTGCTGCAAGGCTCGCAGCTGAGGAGCCTCAGGCATTACTGATCACCACAAAGGTGCCTCTGAATGCTCACCAACCCTAACCTACTCATGATGGCTGCACATACCTGCCTATTAGCAAATGTGACCAAATTGTTAACATTGCCAATCAACCTAATTAATTCTCCCTGCCTGTCTTACAGTGTAAAGTAGGTGAAAAAACTCATAACCAATGAAAGATTATGAGCAAAAAATTCCTACTCAGCCCCCAAAGGATAACCAGCCAGCCCACACTGCCTACAGGGTGAGTGGGAGGGAGGGAGCCATGCTTCAAAGAGGAGGAGGGGAGGGACAAGAGCCAATATATGGACTCGGATTCCTCCTCCCCTCTCCGGTGGTGCCACAGGGAGGCTGCCTATTGCATGACTCCCTGTCTTGTCTCCCACCCCACCCGGGCATGGAAGTAATGCATATGTTATATACATACACACACACACACACACACAGAGAGAGAGAGAGAGAGAGAGAGAGAGAAGGATCCAAGATTGCTTTGAGGATCAAGATGAAAGTTTAGAAGAATTTAAGAAACACCACCATACCAACAAATATTTTTATTCCAAGGAAAAATGAACTGTACAAAAAAAAGAAAAGAAAAAAAAGCAAGCAACAGGAAATAGCTTCATGGGAGGCTGTCAGTTAAGATATGGCCTAGGGCACTTTCCTATCTCTGAGGTGTAAAATGAGAAACTTAAGTCTTCTGTAGTAAAGCTTTAGTTCAGTGATATTGCTGGTTTTTCACATATATTTAGCTATACAACTGCCATTCACACCCCTAATCTCTAGCCAGGAAAGTATCATCAAGCAAAATTGTCTATACATTCTTTTTACATTAAAAAGAAATAAACCTGCAAGTACAGAGAACTACATTAAAACCTCTTTGGAAATTGTCTGTCACTATGAAAACATTTGGATAAATGCTATAAAATATATATGTCTAGTTATGCATGCTAAATACTTGCCGTGACATTCTTACTGGTGAACCCTGCTATATTTTACAAGATTTCCAATACACACATTTGCATCTCTTTTATATGTCCTCATCCTAGATGCAAATGCTTCCATGGCCTAACATGAAGCAGATCACCATACAAAGACATTGTTCCATATTTATGAGAAAGTGGTGATGGTCATGTACCTTGCAAGGTTGCTAACAGCAAAACAGCACAATAATTTATTCATTAAATCCCTAGTGTACTTTCCAGAATTACACTGATTAAATTTTATCTGCTAGACTAATGGCTTGTAAACTTCACATCTAGCTACCGTTGCTGGATACTGTGCTAACCATCCTTGCCCTGGAATGACTCGTTCTCACTACAAAGATTTGTGAACCCAGCAGGGATGCACCAAATGGCCTGTCTAACTATTGCTAATGCTAAGAGGGACACAACATAAACATGACTTCTTAGCCTGCACAGCTTTTTATTTATCTTCAGTTGGATCAAGATGAGAGTTCTCCTTTAATATGAGGTCTTGTTCTGAGTATACAAGCTTTTGCACATAGACAATATCAAACTGCATCTTAGGAAGCTGAACTTTCGAACTGCATAACATGGCACAATGCCATGCATCATCAAGTTATCTAGCACTTCCTAATTGTTCTTCGAGCCTTTCTCTCTGATTTTTATTAGAATAAGGCTTTTTTTTTTTTTTGCTTTATTCCCTGTGGTCAGAGCCATGGTTTAAGGTGTCTTATGAACACAGCCTGGCTTTCTGGCTTAACCATTGTGGTTAAAGCCATGTTTTAAGGTGTCTTCTGAATGGGGCCTGTGTGTGTGTGTGTGTGTGTGTGTGTGTGCCCCAACAAATGAAGGGGCAGAGCTCAGCGGTAGAGAATATGTTTTACATGCAAAAGGTCTAAAGTTCAATCAGCAGTATCTCCAGATAAGGCTAGGAAGGAATCCCACCTGAAACCCTGGAGTGCTGCTGCCAGTCAGTGTCAGCAATACTGGGCTAGATGGACCAAGAGTCTCACTCAATATAAGGCAGCTTTCGATGTTCCTATTTGCATGCCCTATGAAATCACTATACTTCATTTACCAACAAATGAACAACAACAAAAGAACATCTACACTAGATGTGCAGATTCACCTGTGGCAGGCTCGAGGGGGGGGGCTCTCCCCATCACTGCTGTCATCCATGAGTGCTCGCCAGGTGGTGTGAGTCTTCTGAGGCTTGGCCCAGCGAGTGCTCCGTAGCAGCCTGTGTGTGTGCTGAAATCACACACTTCCCCCTCCCTGCGTCAGAGGCGGCCAGCGTTGACGCAAAAGGGGAAAGTGTGCATTTTCAGGAGCCTCCTTTAAGGCTTCCATTGGTGAAGGGTGAGGAAAATGGGAAATCTATTCAGGCTCCCCAAAATTCACACTTTCCCCTGTTGCATCAGTGGCAGCCACCATTGATGCAGGAAGGGGAAGTGCACAATCCGGGTGGGTTGGTGGGTTGGCTACCAAGTGCTTGCTGGGGCCCTGCAAGTGCTCGGGGGCATCCATGCTTGCAAGAGGAATAATTAGGGTGACCATATTTGGGAAACCAAAAAGAGGACACCTAGTGTGTGTGTGGGGAAGCAGCTTTCTGAGTCCTGCAGAAAGTACGTTATTCCCCCGCCACCTTAAAGAACCCAATTGGAGTGGAGGAGGGGAAAGGATTTCATTCTGCACCACCACCATCCACTCCAATTGGGGCCTTTTCTATAATGTCCACGAATGACCCACTTTCCCCTTTAAGACCTCAATTGGAGCTCGGGGTGGGGGAATGATGTGCCTCAAGAAAGCATGTCACTCCCTCCTGCCATGCTAATGGCAGCCTTAAAGGGGAAGGTGTGTCATTCCAGGACATTATTGAAAATTATAGAAAATCCCCCCTGACACCATGGAAAGAACAAAAACCAGGACAAATCCGGGGAAATCCTGACAGTTGGTCACCCTAGGAATAATAGAATAGTAGAGTTGGAAGGGGCCTACAAGGCCATCGAGTCCAACCCCCTGCTCAATGCAGGAATCCACCTTAAAGCATACCTGACAGATGCTTGTTCAGCTGCCTCTTGAAGGCCTCTAGTGTGGGAGAGCCCACGACCTCCCTAGGTAATTGGTTCCATTGTCATACTGCTCTAACAGTCAGGAAGTTTTTCCTGATGTCCTGATGTCCAAATGGATCTGGAGATGTGGCAGACATTAGGGTTCCGCTAGGCTCCTGGACCCAGTGATAATAACCCTACTAAAGAAATGTCATAATTCCTTTTCCTAAGACATTCTGCCTTGTAAAACACGAATGCCATTGCACATACAGGGCTAAATGCTTCACTCATTGGGTGTTTGATTTACAGCTGAAAAATTTTCTGCAGATTCCGCCAGCTGCGATCCGTGAGCCGCCTGCAATACGCGGCAATCTGTCTGAGAGCAGCTGTTAGTTCACATCTACTTTTTATTTGCATCGGTGTGAAATAGCAGCTTGCGATATGAATAAAACATGTTTCTTCTTTGCCCTAGCCTGCCAGGAGGATGCATCTCACTGATTTACTTTCAAGCAAGCCAGAAGAGTGTTATTCCCCCCCCCCTAATTCATTTCTCTGCCCCTTCCCTCAATATATGCCCATCACATATTTCAAGGCACTAAGCAGCCTTCCCGCCCACACCCCACCGCCCAGGATAGGCAATAATACCATTCTGGCATTGGTCAGAATTTTCTCCTTTAAAGGAAACTTAGCTCCAAACTGGGACTCACTAGTAGCAGCAGACTTACAGGAGCACATGTTGCTGACAGTGATATTTAAAATACTTATGAGGCTGCATGAAAAGTAATATGTGAGGTGCTGCGCTTGGCCAGCTAAATGGACAACAATAAAGATTCACTCCAAACAGAGAGCCCGTAGGAGCAAATAAATTGGAAGTGGAATGCATGCAGTTGTTCCTCTGGTATGACTGAACTTTAAAAAGAAGGAGGAGGAGGAGGAGGAGAAGGAGAAGGAGAAGGAGAAGGAGAAGAAGAAGAAGAAGAAGAAGAAGAAGAAGAAGAAGACAAAATGATGTCAGGAGTGATCAAATGACAGAGGATGAGGAAAGACTTGGGTAGCAGGTTATTGGTGAACTGACACAGCCAATGCAAAAATTTCATCCACAGTAACAGTGCTTTGACTTCAGTATATTCTTTGATAAGCGCAAAAGCTCAGGGTCAGCTCCTGGTTTGAGGAGTGAAGCTCCCCCAGGTGGTCCCAAGAGCTTCTCTACATGAGCAATTTATTGCAAGCTCATTATTGTTAATGTCCAGAATGTCTCCCGTGCTAGCCTCTGGAAACCTCGCCTTCAAAAAACAACAACAACCACACACACAAAGATACTGTGGTATATTGCAGGATCTCCTAGTGTGTAAACTCAGCATTTGGCTATAATTCTGCCACTAGATGGTGTTGTTTCATTGAACTCAATGGAGCCTTTCTGAGTAGGCAGATTTCAATTCAAAACCACGTGGTTGCATGTAAAGGACAGCATCATCATGGTGGGAAGACTGCAGAGAACGAAAGCCCTGAGAAGGCTGTGGGATTTTTCCTGTGTGTAGAGAATCTCTACATCAGCTGGGCCCTGATGTTTTTGGTTTACCTGGCAGTGGCAGCTTTGAGTGGCAGCAGCACTCTAATGGAGCCAGCAATGCCCTAATGGACTGGGCATCCGTTAGGGCATTGTGGGAAATGTAAATAGTGGCAACACCAGACCTAGTCATCTTGCAGGATCAGTATTGCACCCTTTTTTTCTCCCAAAGGATGCTGGGCCTGCCATAGCTCAAAGGAGGCTAGGGCAACCACTTGTATGCTACCTCCAGTATCAGAGGCAGGAAGCCTATATAACACCAGTTGCTGGGGAACATGGGTGGGAGGTTGCTGTTCCACCGGGTCCTGCTTGTGGGTCCCTGGTTGACAGCTGCTTGGGCACTGTGTGAACTAGATGGACCCTTGGTGTGATCCAGCATGGCTCTTCTTATGTTCTTATGTCAAAAAAGAGGATGTGTGTTACCAAAAAAGAGGACAAAAGAGGACACAATTCTTTTTCTAGCATTTGCATCTGCTAACTTATATGTAGATAGGCATATTTACAAAGGAGTGCTAGACTTGAAATAGAAATAAAGTACATATTACTAGGGGTGTGATCCGCTCCGATTAGGAGCGTAGAAGCAGTAGCGGATTGGCCTGCTCCGCCTTACCCAGAGGCGGAGTAGGAGCGGACCGCGGACCCCTAGAAGCAAGGAGAAGAGAAGCGGCCATTTTCGGAGCGCTCCGGTTTCCGCGGAGCGCTCCGATCGCCATATTGAAAATATTTCGCCATAGGATTGCATTGCGGCAAATAATCGCGGATAACCACATTCTTTTTGAAGCTATCATTCTGAAAATTCTTGTGCTCAGAGAGTCGTGGATGGGGGTCATTTTGAGACCACTCTCACCTCTCTGCGCCATGCGGGTCGCGTGCTATATTTTTTTGAAAATCGGGTCAACCGCGTGGCTCAAACGGCGTTTTCGGCTTTTCGCCCATAGGATTGCATTGCGGGAAAGACTCGGGCATAACTGGGTTGGTTTTTAAGCTATCGTTCTGAAAATTCTTGTGCACAGAGAGTCGTGGATGGGGGTCATTTTGAGACTACTCTCACCTCTCTGCGTGGTGCGGGTCACGCGCTAGAATTTTTGGAAAAATCGGTGGGAAAAATACCTTTTTCAAAGGGCTGAGGGGCAGAGTCAGCTCCCGGTCATGATCACATGATCCCAAAGTTAGAGGAGGGCATAGGCAAAACGGGTAACTTGGGATTCTGGGAAACTTCTCTTTCTTCATCTAAACGGACTTTTCCCAGTGTTTTTTAACACAGTAGCCCCACCAAATGCACAAACACAACCTGAAATCATATACTAAGCCAAGAATAAGAGATAGAAACACAGCACTGCTCCCTACCCTAACTTTGGGGAACAACTGAAAAGATGTGGTGCAAGGGGATGAGCTCCCCTAGGGCATCTCATCGTGGACGTGCCCCCACTCTCTCCTGCACTGGAAGGCCATTAGAGCCTTCCAAAGAGAGTAAAACGGTGGAGCGATGCCTATTATGAGTTGAAGTGAGCGTTTACTTCTCAAGCTCAGAGCTGTTGGTGAAGCAATGGCTGTCTTGAGTTGAACTGGCAGCTACTTCCCCCTCCCCCGGGCACGTCCCCGTAATTGCTGGTAAAAGACAGATATAGCCTTTTTTTAAAAAATTCTTCTTGCTGTTTATTGAGCAACACTGCTGCTTTTAATTCCACCCCTCCTTTGTTTATTTGTTTATTTATTCCATTTTATATGCATTACTGGCTTATCCTTGGCTCACTTCCTTATGCCCCCAGAAATGCCAGCTGCATGCCTTCCCTCCCTCCTCCCCTGCCCACCTCGCAGGGATGTTGTGTGTGTGTGGCTTTGACTCAGGGGAGAAGTCCTTCCTGCGCTCACTTGGAGTTTTGGAAGTTCCAAATTTTGCAGGTTTAAGCCCCGCCAAAAAACAGGGGATGATGGGACTGCCTTGAGTCTCGGCGTGCGGCGTATGTATCCCTGGATAAGCTGTCATGGTGGTGAGTTTGAGGGGTTTTTTTAACGTGCAAAATTGACGGAGCTATGGAAAGGGGTGTTGGATTTTCATAAATTCCCCAAAAATCAGGGGATGATGGGACTGCCTTGAGTCTCGGCATGCGTATGTATCCCTGGATAAGCTTTCATGGTGGCTTGTTTGAGGTTTCTAACGTGCAAATTGACGGAGCTATGGAAAGGGGTGTGAATGGGGTGCCCGATTTTCAAAAATTCCCCAAAAATCAGGGGATGATGGGATTGCTTTGAAACTTGGCGTGCGTGTGTATACCCCCATGAGGTGTCATGGTGCCAAACATGAGGTTTCTAACTTGAACAGAAAAAAAGTTGTATAATTTTTTAGCTTTCAATGCAAGCCTATGGGGGGGGGAAACGGAGCTCCGATCCGGATCCGGAGCTCCGAGCGGAGCGGAGCGGAAGTGGGCGGAGCGGAGCCGGGGCGTAGCGGCCCGATCCGGGAAATGGCAGATCTGCAAGTGAAGCGGAGCGGGGGGTCCGTGCACACCCCTACATATTACCATATGGCCAGTGACTGTTGATCCGTCTTTATTTCGATGTTTTCAATTTTCTTGTAAAACATCTAGAGATATTTTATAATATGGAAAGTGATATATAAATCTATAACAATATTGATTTAGGTAAATATAAATAATGAGATGCAATCATATTGTCCCACGTGTGAGGTTCTGTGGGTCTAGGACTGTATCTTCCAGATACTCTTTTTAAAAGCAATAATATAAAGCTGAGAAAGGAAGGGAAAGTTGTTTCACAATATGGATTCTCTGGGAATAAACATGCTTGAACGATAAAATGGTGTGTGTTGAGTGTGTGTTCAGTGAGATATTGAAGGGAGAATGAAAGTGTAAGTAAGTACATTTATTTACAATATGCTTAAAACATTTCATGGAAATCTGGATTTTTCACCTTGTCATGTGGACACTCTTTCATAGATAGATCATAGCACAGTGTCCTATAATCCTGTTAGAGAATAAATCTGCAAGGATTTATTTCAGCAAGTGCAGCTGGGTCTCAAAATTCACAGTGAATTTTCAGCACATTAAGAACATTCTCTATGACAAGGAAGGTACTACTTTAGCAACAGACAAGGCCGTCGCTGGTTGGGATTTGTCCATACATGTTTCCAAGGTCATTGGTCACATACATATCACTACAATGCTACCACTGTCCTAACCTGGACAGAAGGAAAGGGAAGGAGCAGTTAAGTGAGGGTCAAAGAAACATGTGTCTGGCTTCCTATGCTGTTCCATGGGAGAAAACAGTACTACAACAGAATACCATAAACAAAAGAATTAATAAAATAAGAAACAGTTTTTGGGTTAAAATCACACGCTAAGTTTGAAAACAAAACAAAGAGTAAATGACTCCTCATTAAAATTACAATTAACTAAAATTAAAACTCTATATCTAACACCTGTTTGTTGAAGGGGAAACTTATCCCCAGATCATCGAGCTCATGGCAGTTTTCAGTCAGAACCCACTCAGGAGTAACTCAGGGCTCATCTACACCAAGCAGGATATTCCACTATGAAAGCGGTATATAAAAGGCAGGAGCCACACGACTGCCTTTATAGCAGTATTGAAGCGCACTGCAGGATCTACACTACTGCTTTACAGTGGTACTGAAGAGGACTGACAAGTGTTTGAGCCCATGACACATCTACATCAAGCAGGATATTGCACTATGAATGTGGTATGAAAGCAGTATATGGCATGTGTCAACGGCCCCCAACAGTTGTCAGTGCACTTCAATACCTCTAAAAAGCAGTAGCCGTGGCTCCTGCTTTTTATATACCCCTTTCATACCGCTTTCATCGTGGAATATCCTGCTTGGTGTAGATCAGCGGTTCTCAACCTGTGGGTTGGGACCCCTTTGGGGGTCAAACGACCCTTTCACAGGGGTCGCCTAAGACCATTGGAAAACACATATTTCCGATGGTCTTAGGAAACTGTATTGACTGAACTATGTCATGTATCATCTTTTGTATTATTAAAGCTATTGTTATGTATTATTTTCATTAGCAAACCATCCCATGACAATGAATCGTGTAGAGAAGAACGAAAATAATTTTATGGTTGGGGGTCACCACAACATGAGGAACTGTATTAAAGGGTCGCGGCATTAGGAAGGTTGAGAACCACTGGCGTAGATGAACCCTCAGACACATCTTAATACCATTGATTGGGTCCAGACCCAGAAATAAAGAGGCAGACATGTAAGGATGGATGGACTTATCAGGGTCCAGAGCAGTGGGCGCTCATGACCACACAGCTGTTGCTCGCCTGTGCAATCCAGGGTGTGCTAGCCCCTGGATTGCTTGAAAGATGTTCTACGAGCACCCACAACCGCCTGCTTTTCTCTGTGAGCTGGCAGCAAGCTGTCATTTCCCATAAAACCTGGGTTCTCAAAAATGCACAGCTCTGAGCTTGCACACAATGGCTGCTGTAAATGTCACTTCTGCAAGATTAGAGGCATAAAGGGTAACTTTATGTCCCATGGCTCAGCAATCTAGGTCCAGGGATCTGAACAGGGTTCTTAATAGTGGCCATAAAGGTCCCATTTATGCAAGTGGAAAGGAGTAAATGCCCCATTTGAGCTTCTACTCTTGTGTAAATGGGGCCTTTACACCATTTATGCAATGGTGGGGGGAGATGAGTCATTTCCAGAGTGAGGGTGGACAGCGGCAAAGCACTCATTGGGCCTCACCAAGCCTCAAAAGAAGCTTGTGCAGCCCGATGAATGGGGGCAGACAGCAGCACAGCAAGCTTCAAATGAATGAGACGCAAATGAGTTCAATCATCTCCAGTTACCCGTTGAAATACATACATTTAAATCCACTATAGAACCAGATGCCAACTTAGAAGATAATTACAAGTGTAAATGGAGCATTTGGCTCAAGCTGACCTTCCTGGATATGCCCATGCTGCCACTGCTTGCACAAAATGGTGGCTCACAATGGAGATGCAGGTGGCTGCATGGCCTCATCGGGGACTCAACAAGGCTGCAAGAAGCTCGGTGGTGCTGTGGGAAGGGGGAAGGAGCAGTGGCAGCTCATCAGCCACCTGGAAAAACTGGACAGAGATGAGTCCATCTATCCCTAGGGTAAAATCTTGTTTAAAAACTATACTGGTATTTTTAATGATTTTATGAACTGTGGTTATATAATAATAATAATAATAATAATAATAATAATAATAATAATAATAATAATATATTTCTTACCCGCCTCTCCTATTGGATCGAGGCAGGGAACAACAACAAGCACAAAATACATAAAATACTGATTAAAAACATAGTATACATTGTTTAAAAACATCCTAAAAACATCCTAAAATATCCTAAAATTCCACTGGATAGGCCTGCTGGAAGAGATCAGTCTTGATAGCTTTCTTGAATGCTAAAAGACTGTCAAGCTGACGAGTCTCCTCCAGAAGGCTATTCCACAGTCTTGGAGCAGCAGAAGAGAAGGTCCTCTGGGTCATCTTGTTTGATATAAATCTAAATCTAAATCACTGGGTATTACACCATGCTCAAACAAAATTATCATTTCAATAGGCTGTGCATGTGCACACATACGCAATACCATATGCCCCTATATCTGAAAATGGTCACGAAGTATGAGGCCACAGCTGGTGAAGCATTGGTTGTTTTATGAAAAATATTCACTTACTATGTGCATTATATGCCCATTTGGTGTCCATGCACATATATGTGCAACCATACATGTATCCTTATCTCCTGATCACTGTTTATTAGACCACAAATGGTATGACTTCAATGCTTCTATGAAAAAAGCATTAAAATGTTACATGTGTCATTGTGTGCTATGCCATGCTCAAACCAAAACATGATTTCAATTTGCTGTGCGTGCACATGCACATATGTAACACCATGCAAGAATAGCTGTAAATGATCTCCATGTAGCATTAATGGTGTAAATTTGAGGCTTTTACAAAAGCATGCACAATTGTTATATGAGTCACACTGTGTTAGAGCTTGCTCAAACAGCTGCACATGCTCCTACATGTGCAAGATGATATGCCTCCATATCTAAAAATGATCACCATGTTTTAGTCTACAGTGTAACTATGGTAGGGACAGGCAAACTCACTTTTCTGTGTCCCGCTAGCCAGATCCCTGCCCAGTGGTCCGTGGGCGATCAGAGATCAGCCTGCACTGCCTTGCCAAGCTGCCATTTTGTGTATAAATGGTGGCTCAGCCTTTTCTGCAAAGAGCCATTTTGCACCAATGACAGTTGTAAAGAGGTCATCTATGCAAAATTATAGGCCTAAATGGTCTGAATAGACCATTTACAAATTTAATTTTGCACAAATGGGACTTTTTATGTCTGCATTTGCACAAAATGGCTCTTCCCGGAAAAGGCTGAGCCACTAATTTGTGTCTCAGCAGACCAGCAGGGTGCTTTTGTGGGAAAACTGTACAATTGGTTAGCGACACCACTACAGTGTAGCTTTTTCTTACCTTGTTAAGTAAGACTACTGAAAATTTAGAATGAGCCACACAGATGTGACAGCAGAACTGGAATTAGTAAGTCTGATGGCCAGCAGCTAGCTGTTAATATATGAATTGTCCCAGCCTGTCCATTTCCTGGCCACGTATCATTTGAGAAAATGATACCTTGGTTCTGTAATCCCCACACTGCTAATTGCCAAATGGGTCTTTTAATTCCAGGACACACTCTCATTCGAATCTTAATGACCTCAATGAACAATGTTTGATTTCTTTACAGCTGCACCTGGATTTAGGGGAAAGGTATAAATTCCTCTACATAAACAACAGCGTATTTTAAGACCTGGTTCATAGTCTTCACCCCTGTGGCAAACTATACAATGGGAAATGGAGGAAGGAAGGGGGAAAGCGGGGGGGGGGGACCGTATGTGTGGATAACTAACCAGAAGCAAGAGATGAGATATAAATATTCGCATGTAAACAACATCTCCAATGTAGCCTCCAGAGAATGGCAGTGCCATTCATTTCAGAATTGCTTGGCATTCAGCAAGTCTTATTCCAATAAGGCAGAGCAGTCTCAGGAACATTAATCATGCTCTGAGTAAAATCTTCTCTCCTACTAGGTATGCGCTGACTTCCACATTAAATGTTCCTCCAGCTAGCCTAAAGCTTTGGGTGAGCAGGTTGCTCTGATTACTTGATCTCAGCAAGCCTCATTATGGATGTACATTTGGGGAGGTGTTCTGTAGCAGTACTCTGTAAACTCTTCACTCCCACATGAAATGCTGTCCTTCAAGTTAAGTAAGCCCCCCTATTAAAGATAGTTTCATTTTTGTGCTTGGCTGTTGATTAATGATGGGGAAAGTATATTTGTTTCCATGGCTCATTTTCAGATGCCCAAAACTGTAAAGCTGTATCACTTTCACCTTTCAGTTGAAGATACTGAATGGGCAGAGTAGATGGGAGGTAAAAGTCCCCAAGGATAAAAGACATATCCAGCTGTGGATTAACTAACCTGTACAAACCTTTTAATTGGAAGGTTATTTCTCAGGTTAAGAACATAAGAAGAGCCATCCTGGATCAGACCAAGGGTCTATCTAGTCCAGCACTATGTTCACACAGTGACCAACCAGCTAGTGTATATAGGTTTACTGCCTCAGATACTGGAGGTAGCACATAACCATCAGGACTAGTAGCCATTGCTAGCCTTCTCCTCCAGGAAT
The DNA here is from genome assembly GCF_023053635.1 of Elgaria multicarinata webbii. Taxonomy (NCBI): domain Eukaryota; kingdom Metazoa; phylum Chordata; class Lepidosauria; order Squamata; family Anguidae; genus Elgaria; species Elgaria multicarinata. The sequence continues at coordinate 21,818,980 of NC_086180.1, read as the reverse complement.
GTATCCAACCCCTTTTAAAGCTGTCCAAATTGGTGGCCATCTCTACATGTTATGGTAGTGAATTCCACAGTTTAAATATGTGCTTTATGAAGAAGTACTTCCTTTTATCAGTCCTGAATCTGCCACCAAACAGCTTCATGGGATGATCCTGGGTTCTAGTATTATGACAGAGGGAAAAATGTCTTCCTCTCCACATTCTCCACATCAATGTAGGCAATGTTTATGCAGATGCTACTCATGAAAAACCCAGGATCCATGAAATCTATTATTATGATTTTCCTAAAGAACTTCAACTAGTGTAATATCTGTTATTTGCCCTGCAATTTTGTTTGGCTAATTTCTATATTCATCTACCTTTTGAAGAATGGATGAACTTCCTTTATTGTGCTGACCTTGAGTTTGCTGGTGGAGTAACTTTCCAGCAAAAATAATGTCTCACTCTTATAGGATTTAGAACAGCAGAAAAACTTGTATTCAGAAAAACTGAATACAAAGTTTCTGCACAGACTGTTAAAAAAAGATGGAGTATTATATCTTCTAGAACTACATTGCCAAGGGTCTTGGCATCTCTCAGAAGGATTGCTTTTGTTTTGTTTTTTTTGCTATGGGAGGCACAAATTCTGCCCTGGCTTCCCCAATCTACGCTTCAGGTGCATATGAACTAAAGTGGCTATTAAATCCTATATTCTAAAAGCAAAGGCGTTCTCCAAGTGCCAATCCTTATGTAGCCAAAATATGCCATCTGTACACAACAGGGAGTTATCAGCATGCTTGGGGGAATGCTCAGTTTTGCAGCAGTACAAAAGAAGCTTTTAGTGGAAAAATCCAAACAGGGCGCAAGGAACCCCAAAAGAGCTCAATGGAAACCATGCTGATAGATGGAGGGGGGAGGGGAGGAAAACCAATATGGAGGAATGGAATTAAGCATCCTGGGAGAGGCCATGGTCACTTTAGAATGACCACATACAAAAGAGGGCAGGGCTCCTGTAGCTTTAACTGTTGTGATGAAGAGGGAATTTCACCAGGTGCTGCCTGCATACAAATGACACCTGCTGAAATTCCCTTTTTCTATGCAATGATACAGGAGCCTGGTTCTCCTTTCCATATGGCCACCCTGACTCTGTTGATCCTGTGACGTGGCATAAAAAATAGTCCCTGTAGCAAAACCAGCAAACTTTGCTTTTGTCTTTCTTAACAGTGAGGGTCTCACACCTGTTTATTTTATTAATTAGACAGGCTCACAAGGACAAAGTTTGAGATGGACTTGAAGCCAATAAATTAAATGGAATGCAGCATTGAGGGCACAGTGAGGGTGGAAAAGAAGCAGGCAAAAGTTATATTTCCAGAAGCATATTTTCTTTTCAGTAAAAGGAGTGGAAAATATTTCACTGAAACACAACATGAAATCATTCCAAATCTGTTTGTGGAAAATGAATAGTGACAAGCTAAATGTGATTGTATTTACTTTCTCTTTTGCTTTGAAGGTTTTTCAGATGGCAGAGGCCAGAAAGAAGGCTAAAGCACAATGGGAAAATCAAGTCCTTTTGAAGTGCTGTCCTCAGAATGCTGAACTTGACAGAGGCAGATTAATCATTCCTGGGTAGACTAGTTTGTATTAAACATTACCTGGCTGTGAGCTGAAGGAGGCACTCCAAAAAAAAAAAAAAAAAAGATTGGACATCTTGACACCTGGGCCACACTGAGGCCTCACTCTCCATGGCGGCTTTCCAGAGTTGCTCACAAGCACGTGACTGTGAGAAGAACTGAGGATCAAAAGGCACTAGACTTCCTTCCCAACCAGGCAACTTACAGATGTATTGGACTGCAATTCCCATCATCCCCAGCCATTGGAGAAGGCCAAAGGACATGTTATTTGGTTCTCCCCTCATTGTTTTAGTTTAGTTTAGTTTTTAAAAGTAAGTATGTAGGGCATGGATCCAGATCAGGTATACTACATGCAGAAAGGGGAGGTTCAATCCTTCCTTCTCCACTTGGAGTGACAGATCCAGAACCAGCCCCAAGCTGCAAACACAATCTTTCAGGGGGAGTATAACCCCATCCAGAACTGGTTGACACACCTCCAAACCCAGGTTGTGGCCTTTGACAGCGAGCACCTCTGTCTTGTCTGGATTCAGCTTCAGTTTGTTTTTCCTCATACAGCCCATTACCGCCTCCAAGCATTCATTCAGAGGAAACACACTATCCTTAGCTGAGGCTGTTGTCAAAGGCATAGGGAAATATATTTGGGTGTCATCAGCATACTGATAGCACCCAGCCTCATGCTATGCAAACCACCTCCTCTTTTGTCCTCTTTTTGGGTGACGTGTATCCTATCTTATTTTTTTGGCAATAAGGCCACTCTAACTGCATATAAAAACAGGATAAAGACAGAAGTATGTGTTAAAAGCCTCAAACGGACATACAGAAGGAAGCAACCAGCTGTGTAAAATACAGCAAGGCTTCGTGGGTTGCTACACCAGCAGTCAGTACTACAGCAGGAAAAGCACGTGGCTCACAGATACGTCATCCCCTTGACCAATGCAAACGGAGACAAAGCTGCCTGTTTCTCCTTCACTAATGAGGCTGTACATTCTATTTGCGGGTCTATCTCTGATTTATCTGTGCATCTCCACCCACATCCAAAAGTCAAAGATGCACCTAGCTTCAAAATCAAAATAGGTTCCTTATTCTTTCTGTGTGCTTTCCCACCCACTTTACCTTCACCTAAAACAATAATCCTCGCCCACTTCAAGTTGAAAATAGACAATCTACACTCCTGATTACCTTCACTGTTTTAGTTTGACTGCTCAAGTAGTCACAGCTTCTTATTAATCTCCCCAATAGAAGTACTGCATTTCATTTATAGATTTTCTCTTGTGTGTGTCCACATGCTGGTTTTGTTTTACCGCAGTTAGATTTTTCTTCCTTTCTCTGCTGTGGCATTTTTCCTTTGTGTTTTTACTATCCACACTTCATTTTTTGATTTTCTTCATTTATATTAGGGTTATTATTTCTAGGCAAGTGCTCCGCTCCGATTAGAAGCGCAGAAGCAGGAGCGAATTGGCCTGCTCCGCCTTGCCCAGAGGCGGAGTAGAAGCGGACCGCGGACCCCTAGAAGCAAGGTGAAGAGAAGCGCCCATTTTTCGGAGCTTCTCTTTCAGGCAGACCGCTCCGATCGCCATCTTGAAACATTTCGCCCATAGATAACTGGGTTGTTTTTGAAGCTATTGTTCTGAAAATTCTTGTGCTTAGACAGTCGTGGATGGGGGTCATTTTGAGACTACTCTCACCTCTCTGCGTCGTGCGGGTCGCGTGCTATATTTTTTTTAAAATCGGGTAAACGAACATTACAAACAGGAACAGCGTGGGTCAAACGGCGGTTTTCGCCCATAGGATTGCATTGCGGAAAAGAATTGGGGATAACTGGGTTGTTTTTTAAGCTATCATTCTGAAAATTCTTGTGCTTAGACAGTCGTGGATGGGGGTCATTTTGAGACTACTCTCACCTCTCTGCGTTGTGCGGGTCGCGTGCTATATTTTTTAAAAAATCGGTTAAACGAACATTACAAACAGGAACAGCGTGGGTCAAACGGTGGTTTTCGCCCATAGGATTGCATTGCAGAAAAGAATCGGGGATAACTGGGTTGTTTTTTAAGCTATCATTCTGAAAATTCTTGTGCTTAGACAGCCGTGGATGGGGGTCATTTTGAGACTACTCTCACCTCTCTGCGTCGTGCAGGTCGCGTGCTAGAATTTTTTAAAAAGTAGGGTAAAGGCGGGAAAAAGATTACCTTTTCGATTGCTGAGGGGCAGAGTCAACTCCCGGTCATGATCACATGATCCCAAAGTTGGAGGAGGGGATAGGCAAAATGGGTAACTTGGGATTTTGGGAACTTCTCTTTCTTAGTCTGAACGGACTTTTCCCAGTGTTTTTTAAAACAGTAGCCCCACCAAATGCACAAACACAACCTGAAATCATATACTAAGCCAATAATAAGAGATAGAAACACAGCACTGCTACCCACCCTAACTTTGGGGAACAACTGAAAAGATGTGGTGCAAGGGGATGAGCTCCCCTAGGGCATCTCATTGTGGACGTGCCCCCACTCTCTCCTGTACTTGGAAGGCCATCAGAGCCTTCCAAAGAGAGTAACCCGGTGGAGCAATGCCTATCATGAGTTGAAGCGAGCGGTCGACTTCTCTTAGTGGTGGAGTGATGCCTATCATGAGTTGAAGTGACAGTTCCACTTTTCAGAGCTCTCGTGGTAGAGCAATGGCTTTCATGAGTTGAACTGACAGCCTTGCTTCTTAAAAGACTGGTTGACCAGTCAAATTGGCAGCTGCTGCTTCCCCCTCCCCTGGGCACGTCCCCCTATTGCTAGTAAAAGACAGATATAGCCTTTTTAAAAAAGTTCTTCTTGTTATTTATTCAGCAACACTGCTGCTTTTAATTCCACCCCTCCTTCGTTTATTTATTTATTTATTTATTCCATTTTATATGCATTACTGGCTTATCCTTGGCTCACTTCCTTATGCCCCCAGAAATGTCTGCTGCCTGCCTGCCTGCCTTCCCTCTCTCCTCCCCTGCCCACCTTGCAGGGATGTTGTGTGTGTCTGGCTTTGACTCAGGGGAGAAGTCCTTCCTGCGCTCACTTGGAGTTTTGGAAGTTCCAAATCCATTTTTCAAGTGTGGAAGAAGATTCATATAGTTTTAGCTCTACTCCCCAATTCATGGCATGTTGGGATTTCCTTTGAAATGGCCCCATTGAGATGTCTGCAGGTTTAAGCCCCGCCAAAAAACAGGGGATGATGGGACTGCCTTGAGTCTCGGCATGCGGCATATGTATCCCTGGATAAGCTATCATGGTGGTGAGTTTGAGGGGTTTTTTAATGTGCAAATTGACGGAGCTATTGGAAAGGGGTGTGAATGGGTGTTGGATTTTCATAAATTCCCCAAAAATCAGGGGATGATGGGACTGCCTTGAGTCTGGGCATCCATGTGGACACATGGATAAGCTGTCATGGTGGCGAGTTTGAGGTTTCTAAGGTGCAAATTGACGGAGCTATGGAAAGGGGTGTGAATGGGGTGCCCAATTTTCATAAATTCCCCAAAAATCAGGGGATGATGGGATTGCCTTGAAACTTGGCATGCGTGTGTATACGTCCATGAGGTGTCATGGTGCCAAACATGAGGTTTCTAACTTGAACCGAAAAAAAGTTGTTTACTTTTTTAGCTTTCAATGCAACCCTATGGGGGGGAAAAAACGGAGCTCCGGATCCGGATCCGGAGCTCCGAGCGGAACGGAAATGGGCGGAGCGGGGGCGGGGCGAAGCGGCCCGATCCGAAAATCGCGGATCTGCAAGTGAAGCGGAGCGGGGGGTCCATGCACACCCCTAATTATTTCCACTACCCATCCTTATACCTTCTATTTCAAAATAGTTGCTACTACTAAAACACAGCATGTGCAATGACAGCATGCTGTGCTTTATGCTGGCCACGTGTTTGACTTTACAGAGGACAATCCTATATTCTAAGGACTGTCAGAGGACAGACCTCCATATGAAGGCTTGTCCAGCCCAAGTGCAATTTAAACAGTAAGAACTGTAAGAAATGAGCACAGGGGTTTTGAAGTTGCCCACCTACTGTTCATAGCACCTGACAGCAGACTGAGCAGGCACACATAGCAGGTCACCTGTTCCCGGTGCCCCCCCCCCTACAATAAGATGTATTGTATCCCTGTTTAAATTACTGTAATTATTTCTAAATGTGCACTATCCACATACATTAGTGTGTGCAACTTTTAAAAAATGTGAATAGGTATCCTGTTTTGTTTACACCCCTCCCCCTGCAATTCATAAGTGGTCACCCTAGCTACACATGGCACAAAAAATAATTCACCAGGCAGAAGCCTGGTTGAAAGCACATGTTATTGAAGCATAGTGGCTAAGGGAGCAATTCTATGACCCTCCCCAGACAGAGTCAGGGGGCATAGGATAGTTCAGATTCCTGGATCTGAGGTCAGAGCCAGTGCTCTGACCTCAGAGCCAGGAATCTGAGTTGTTGTTGTTGTTGTTGTTGTTGTTGTTGTTGTTATTATTATTATTATTATTATTATTATTATTATTATTATTATCCTGTCTTTTGCCCAATACTAGGCCTCAAGGCAGCCCTTGAGGAAGTTCCCCTTCCCCTTCCTCTCAAAGCCACGCTGACTGCCCCTCCAAGCTTGCCATTGCAACATCGGAGAGGAAGGAAAGGGTGGGCATGCCAGTGGGTATGGGGGGGAGAGGAGGGGACAGTGTAGCTTACGATGTATCCCCAGGTCTCCCAAGCCTCCTTCCCCACAGAGCTTCAGCTAGACAGGGGGCATGTCTAGTTGGGGTGATATCCCGGGGATCATCCCGGGATTGTCCTTGTGCATCCACATGATGAACAGTGGATCCAGGGAGCATGGAGGGATGATCCCTCCATTTCCCTGGGATATTGGCCTACTCTTCCATCCTGGGGCATGGCTAGACCAGGGGGGTGGAGGGGGATGATTTTGCAATATGATGATCATGAGATCCTCCCCCTCAGTCTTCACATGGCATGTGATGTCCTGGGAGGAAGAGAACGTTACACCCGCCATTTTGATTTTTTTATTGGAAATGAGTGCAGGAGCACTCCTATGAAAAAGGTGAGTTTTTTTATTTTTTAAAAAAGACCCCTCTCCCCCCAAAATGGGCATTTGGCTCCTGAAGAGCTCTGTACTCCATGCCTGGTGCTCCATGTCCATTTCCCAGTTCTCCCATGAGAGAGAAAGGACTGTTCAAAACTTCAAGAACTTGAAAGGTTGTCACACAGAGAGGAGGGCCAGGATCTTTTCTTGTTCATCGCAGAGTGCAGGACACAGAATAATGGGCTCAGGTTACAAAAAGCCAGACTCCGGCTGGACATAAGGAAAAACTTCCTGACTGTTAGAGCAATACAATGGAACCAATTGCCTAGGGAGGTCATGAGCTCTCCCATACTAGAGGAATTCAAGAGGCAGATGGACAACCATCTGTCAAGTATGCTTTGAGGTGGATTCCTGCCCCTTCCAACTCTACTATTCTATGATTCTATGATTCCTTTAGGTCACTCTGGAGGCCCTTCTTTCTTCTGAACCTGCTGATTATACCATCATCTCATCCACTGGCTTTTTGCCAGGTTGAAATGGAGCTCACATAAAGGAATAGGTGAAACTGCCAGTTTTGTTTTCTCCCATATTCATTTGTAAAAAAAATCTCAAGTTACTTCTCTCCCAGATATGAAGAACTATGCAAATATTGGTTAATTCTGTTTAAAAAAGAAAAGAAAAGAAATTCTCACCCATCTGCACCAGCCAGATTCAATATTCCCAGCATGGAGATAATAACCATCATGTACCTGCCTGCAATATAGTTGTTAAAGATGAGGACTCTGTTAGAAATAGGAGGTTGTGACCCTAATTAAGCATTAACATGGTTGAATACACAGGGATTCAATCCAGACTTTAAGATCTAAGCACTCAGGTCATGAATGAATGAATCTGACAGATTTGGTAGCTCCCATATTCAAATTCTTTTTGTCCTGCATATGGAGAAGTTGGTGATTTTTTAAAATTAAATTCTTATTAAACTGAAATGAAATTCCTCACCAATCCCCTAACACATATAGCTGAATAGGACATTTTCTCAGCAAACACATGGATCCAATTTCACGCCCCTTGTAGCCTTCTTTGCACAACAAAACAAAAAACAAAAAACAAATCACCCCAGTAAGTCTGACTTATTTTTAAAGACAGAAGTTGCCACTATTTCCTGCTCTGTGCAGGAGAAGCAGCGGGATCAAAACAGCCCACTGAATGGGCCAAATGCAAGTGATGAGGAACAAACACGCGGGTAGAGAAGTGATGGTAAGCAAACACAATTTCCCCCTGTGTGATGACAGTCATCTTTTAGAAACCAAGATCAGTAATGTTCCATTCCAGTCAGGTTTCCTATTAAGCAAGAACACCTGTGTGTACTTTTAGCCCATCCAGAACTTTAAATAAACTGTATATATTTCAAGTGTTGCTAAATCTGTGTATGGTTTTATTCAGCTGAATAAGACCAAGATTTAGCAAAGTACATAAACATGCACTTCAGATGAACAACGTGATTAGATACGATTGAATTAACTACTCTCACCTGTGGTACCGTGGCTCCTAAAAAAGTGGCTTTAGATCAACTTGTCAGTGGTGGGGAGAGAGTGCAATCCCATTTTACGGATATCAAAAGTTGTTTTTGTTGTTAGTAGTAGTTATGGGCACAGATGACTCTAATTTTTGGGAACTGGGAGGGTTGTGGGGTGTGTGTTTTTTAGCTCAGGAGATGATCTTAAGGCACATGATTCAAGCTGGTTTGGGCTCGGCAGTGCCTAAACAGGAAACCAGATGGGTACCTTGTGTCTTGAGCTCCATGGAAGAAGGACAGGGGTGGATCTGAGACATAGGTAATGATTAGTCTGGTCTAGGCTACTCTGGAGCACCACACAGCTAATGGCCACAAAGGTGTATTGCAGCTCAACAGCCCTGCCAGACAAGATGGTCCAGGACAGCTTTCTCCAATCTGGTACCCTCCAGACTGTACATGCTGGCTGGGGCTTATGTGACTTGAAGTCCAAAACCTCTGGAGTTACCAGTTTGGGAAAGGCTGGTCTAGGGAGCCAATAGACATGGGCAGGATCTACACTACTGCTCTGTAATGGTATTGAAGTGCATATACTGTTTTCAGCCCACTTTCAAAGTGATATATCCTGCTTAGTGTTCTGGCCCTGGTTGGCCTGTTGCTTCTGGATTCCTTTTTTTCAGTTTGAGCAACTTGTCAGATGGGGGCTCCTGTGTAGAGATAGGTGCTTATCGAAATTTTCAAACTTCCACCTCAAAGTTCATTCCATCTTGTGTCCGCATCAGATCTGAGCTTTGTTTGGTGTTTTTTTTCCCCTCTCTCTTCATTTTTGCATGAAAATCTGTACATATTTTCATGCACGTTTCCCAAATGTATGCATTTCATTTTATTTTTGGGTCACACTGCGATATTGGAAAATACAACCATAGATTGCATTTGAGTCCGTATTCACTCTGGAAAGTATGAACTGGGTAAATCTTGATAAAAAATGAACTGAAATGGATTTTTACTACATCCCTACTTAATACAGCTACATTTTGACAGACATGCATGGGAAATTTATTGGATAGGGTGGGTCCAAGGCCTTAGCTAGACCTAAGGTTTATCCCGGGATCGTCCCGGGGTCATCCCTGCCTGCTCCCGGGATATCCTGTGTGTCATTTACATGAACAGGGATGACCCTGGGATGATCCTGGGATAAACCTTAGGTCTAGGTAAAGCCCAAATTAGGTGTGCATCTTTAGGATGAGTGATGAAACTCAAGACTTGAGTATGTGCTGAGGGATCCTGACATGAGTTGAAGTCCAAAACATCTGGATGTACCTTTGACTATAACCCACCCACTTTGAATATAACCCACCCACTCAGAATTGTGGGATGACCAAAAAGGGCTCCCTACTCACCTGGAAAAGTAGTGGTTTGGGAGAAGGGTTATAACTTGTGCTGGGCCGAATCCTGCCTCTATTTTTCTCTGTCTTTTTCTGTGAAAGACACAGAAAAAAAATGCCTCTTTCACAGGGAGGGGGAGAAATTCAGAGCATTTTCTACTTGGGGAGGGTGGCAGTGTTTCCACATACCTTTTTAAAGTGTAGCCGGTTGCTGAGGTGACTTCTTTCTTTTTTAAGATTTTTTTTTAAATAACCCTTCCCTCAGCATTTGGAGGAGCCCAGCAGTTCTTAGTGAATGTCTATTGGAAACCACGTGACCTCTCCAATAAGCATTCAGGAAGAACTCCTGGGCTCCTGTAAATGTTGGGGTGTTTTTAAAAAATAGAAAGAAAGAAGCGCCCTCTAGAACTGGCTAGATTTAAAAAAGAATGTGGAAACCTTGTCCCCCTCCCCAAGGATAAAAAAAATATCCAAAAAATTTATCACTCCTCCCAGCCTCTGTCGCCTGAGTTTTCATTCCTTCCCCCCAGCCCCCAAAATGCCAAAAATGGAATGGTTGAAATTTTCAGCACAGCACTAGTTATAACAATGCCATCACTCTCACAGACAAGGCAGACTCATCTAAACAACCCACAAGCTATGCGCCATGGGAAAAGTTACCTGTTTCCCAGACTGACATTTTTGCATATCCTGTAACACTTTTATTAATTGTGCCGCTAGTTCAGTCTAATAATCTGTGTCCCACCTCTTTATTTCTATCACAGTATCTACTATTTTAGTGTGACATTCAAATTTTTAACTCTCAATTTTCAAAGCTCACCATATCAACATTTCATATTTGGTACTCCTGGATTTTGTTTGCTCCAATACTATGCATAAATAAGCTACAACTGCTTGCACATATTGAGAAAATGGGCACTGGATCTATTAAATAGTTATCAGTGAATGAGAATGGCCTTGGGAGATTTTGAAATCCATGGCTTATGAAGAGGTGAGAAAAGTGAGGAATCATTCTTACGCTGTTGATATTTTTTCCTGAATTTTGCTGATGTGGAAATTGCTTGCATCTCTGCATGTCCAGACGAAATGCATAATCTGACAAGCAGTAATGTATTAATCACACCAGTAATCAGATATGTGTGTGAACTTGAATTCCAGCTACAATTGATATGAATGTGATATTCATGCCTAAAAACCCAGGGAGAAAAAAGAAACATGTAGGACATTTACTATTATATTATGAGTTGCTGGGAATGTCAGGAGAGCCTGGGTCAGCAAGTAGATGGAGTACATACTATATAAAGTCATACCACTAGTCCATGTAGTCCTGTGTTGCAGGAGCTTTCTAACGTCTCTAAAATTAAGCTATAAACACTGGATTGGATCCAGATTTAGGCTGGATCAACTGCACTGACAAATGGATTTCCCCACCCCCTCCATCTAGTGGCAGCTCCTCTAGTCCCAGGGAAATGATACTCAGATACACAGACCCTGCTGAATGGGGTGAGCTATGGTTTGGGGCAGGAGGGGAGATCCCCCAAATGGGGGGAAGTGACCTTCCATAAGCAGAGTCCTTCCTCTTTCAGAAAAAAAAAGTTCCTGGATCCAAACCATTGTATATATGGGTAGAGTTACCAGCCAGGCTATAAGGCGGCAATGAGGATGCATCATTTTGCAAAACAGTAATTCAACCTTGACACTCCCTGTACTTGGACTTCAATGGAGATCAGGCAAAGAGAGATTATGTGGAAACAGACCCCACTACTGCTGATTTTTTTATTGCTTTATTTCCCCTTAAAAATAACTTCCTTTGGGTCACTGGTTCAAAAAGAAAGTAGAAGAGGGAGGAAATAATGGATTTCAGTGCATTTAATGTTGATTGTACCGAAAGCTAGGGAATGCTATCAAACACACTGCAAAGATGTAAAGACTGTAGACCTATCAGTGTTACTCTACCAGCTTAGCTCCAGCAGAGAGTGTCGCAACCTCAATTCCCATATGATTCTAACATCAATAACAGTAAGTCTGTGGGTAGGGCTTTTTTCTAGTTTCTCTTGCCTCTATCCACTAATTTGTAACACTTGGAGAGCTAATACTGAAAACCACCTCCTTCTAGCCTCCCCATCCACCATACATAATTTATTAAAGAGTTCATCATGAGACTGGGAAACAAGGAACTGAATGAAACTCATTGCAGCTGATCATGATGAAAAGCCCAAGATGGGTAATTAGTTAATCTAGAGAAAACTCACTGGGATGTTCGACACATGCAAAATGCCTCTTGCACAGACCAGGAGATAGATTTCTTTGTGACATTTTTTTTAAAAAAAAACCCCCATCAGATTTCACTTTACCTTAAATAAATTGGATGACAAATATAAGAACTATTGCAGTGCGATGTTACAAGCCTGCACATCTTGAGACAACACTCGCCCTTGCCCAAGCCAAACATCCCACTAAAAACAGTCTACCTGCCATGCATTATGATTGGACAACAACTCTCTCTCTCTTTTTATATGGCAACCTTCCCCAAACTGGTGCCCTCCAGATTTTTGGACTACAATGTCCATCTTCCCCAGACAACATGCCCATATGAAAAGCTATACTGAATCACACCAAAAGTCCATATAGTCCAGCATTCTGTTCACATGGTGGTCATCCAGCTGTTGACCTGGAACCACAAGCAAGACACTACAACAGCTCCCTCCCACCTATGTTCCCCAACAACTGCCTCTGCTACTGGAGGCAGTACATAGCCATCAGGACTAGTAACCACTGATAGCCTTCTCTTTCTGGAATGTATCTAAACCTCTTTTAAAGCTGTCCAAATTGGTGGCCATCTCTACATATTGTGGTAGCAAATTCTATAGTTATGTGCTGTACCCGAAATCTAGAGGGCAACTGGTTGGGATGGACAATAATACATGACTGGTCTGTACATTCAGCATGGCGGTAGGTCACTGGCCTATTGTGACAGGCTGGCCAATTTCCATTTGATTGTTTGTACTACTTGACTAGGATTGCCAGGCCAAAATAGGGGGCTGTAGTGGTCAAACATGTCTTCAGATTTGCACCATGAGTGAAAATGGGGATGCTGATAGTGCATCCATCTGACATATATGCTATTGACATGGCCCCCATTGTTGCTCATGGATCAACATGTGTGCTGATGACAAACCCCAATTTTGAAGTCCTAGACAGGCAGCCAAAACATGAAGCCACTGATGGGCTGCCATGCATGGATGGTAGATGGGTTGTATTAAGTCTAATGTGTTGCACCTTGCATAAAAAAATCATAATTACAAGTATGTGCACAATGCTTTTCCTAAGTGCTCAAAGCATAGATGCCTCATGTTAATGCTGGCATTTGCAACTACCTTGTATTGCTCTCATAGGTACATATGTCAATGTACATGCTTAGAATGAGGGTGATAATTGGCTTTCATAATTAACACAGAGAACAAATAGCTGCTAGTAACTGCACTGTTGGGTATGTCACAGTAAAATGAATTTCAAGCAGGGAAAGCACACGCAAGTCACACAACCAGTGTCCAAGTTAAAAGAAATCATGAAGAAAATGGGAAACTATGTAAGAGCACATTGAACAAGGCAAATTTCAATTCAGCCAGGAGTTTTTAATTTGAAATCCATTGTTTTAGAAAAGAAAAGTGCCAGCAGCCTTTCTCCTGGGAATTTAACACATGACATATTTTTTCCTATATTTTTAATACACCGTTAGGGATTTCAGAAGTACTTGCCGCGTTCTCTATTCATGAGCACAAATGTATGAGCAGACAATTGATTCCACTTGAATTCCTTCACAGTCTTAAAAATGGGTGAGAAAACCAAATCTCCAGTCAACTTCAATCAGCGTATTTTACGAAATGCTTGTAGCTAACTTAATTACTCCCCTAGAGAATGTAGGCCATCAGCATTGCTAAACATTTTCAAAATGTACAACTTTATGGAGGCACACACACATGTCACGTATGGCATTGGTCAACACTGTATCCTAGAATGTCAGACAGAAATAAATCAAGAGTTGTTATTTGATGTGCTCTTACCAAGCATGATAAAATTAGTTCTGTTGAATGAGTGTGAAGAGATATGGCCAAGAGGGAAAGGAGATGGAACGGGGGGGGGGGGGGACGAAGCTCCCAGCTGAGCAGTAGCTCCAATTAGTCAACTACAACCAATTTACCCAAACCACAATTAAGAGAGTTTTAAGCCAATTTCATAATTTTAATTATTTACTCCTGTAGCAGTCCTCAAAGGTGCTCTTCCAGCATCAAGCCAAGCTGAAGACAAATCTTTAAAATGCAGCACACAAGAATCCAAACCCATCTCTTCTGGGTATAACACTTTATCTGCCTGGCAGAGCATTGAAACTTACTGCAATCGCAATGCTATGGCATACGTGGTCGAGAGAACATCACATCAGGAACCAACTTTCTCAATGGTTCCAACTGCCTGAGTAGTTTCAATTAGTCTTTAAGAGCTCAAGCCAGGAGCATTGCTAGGCAATGAAAAGCTTTGGGACATGGGCCCATCGGACACAAATTGGCATGTCATTCATGTGTGCTGACTTATATGAATACATGTACCCATTTTGAAATAATTACTAGAATTTAAATTTCACAGAATGTTACCCACTTTATTTTCCATCCAAATGACACACGGTAATCAATTGCACACATTCTATATATTATTATTAATTATTTTAATTTATACCCCACCAATCTATAAAATACCCAAGGCAGATCAGAATATATATATATATATATATATATATATATATATATATATATTCCATGCTTTACCAAGTTGGGCTAGATGGTTCAAAACCAAAGAGCTTTGTGGCACCTTAGAATTACAGACTTATGCTTCACTAATTAGCATATGACATTGGCATGAGAGTGTGTGAACATGCTCTTAGCCTGCAATCCTAAATATATTTACTAGGGAGCCATCTTTGGTATTTGGTCAAGAGGGCAGGGCTCCTGCAGCTTTAACTGTAGTGATGAAGAAGGTATTTCACCAGGTGCTGCATGCCTACAAAGGACACCTGCTGAAATTCCCTTTTCTATGCAGCTGTTAAAGATACAGGAGACCGGTCTTCCATTTCATCTGGATGAGTCCTAGTGGGTCAGCCACTGACAATACCTCTGATGCAATCCTGTGCATGTTTAGACAGAAAAAAGTCCTTCAACTCCCAGCTTTCCCCAGTCAGCATGCTGGGAACTGTAGGACCTTTTTTATGTCTGGACATGCATAAGATTGTGCCTTAAAAGAATCAGATAGCCCTTTATTTCATAAATGAGGATCTTAGCTTATATATTCACATGACTAAATTGAAGAAGTAAATGTAGCAAATAAACAATTGAAGAAAAACCTTCTAATGAGGTCTGTGTCTACATCGAACAAATACCAAGTTTATAGCTTGCACTGTTTTTATTTTTGTTTAGATTTTATTGCTTACAGCATATGTTGTATGCTTCCACACTAATCTTTTTCTCTAGAACTGCCAACATTTCTTCTCTCACTACCAAGAGAATTCAGATATATTGTTGGCAGATTGTTGTGTGCCAATGTTTTATGAGTTGTCCAGCTGTGGTTTTTTTCAGACTTAACTTGTGGGTTATTTTTGTTTGTTTGTTTGCAATTAAAATAAACTTGAGTGACAGTGTGAACAGGCAAACTTCCACATAGACTTTTAAGAGCTACTGTGCTTTTAACTAAAATCTTCCTCCTTGTAGCTTCTCACCTG